>NC_083579.1:55034470-55334470 GCF_027579695.1 Neoarius graeffei
CACAGTCCAAAGACATGCAGGTTAGGTTAACTGGTGACTCTAAATTGACCGTAGGTGTGAATGTGAGTGTGAATGGTTGTCTGTGTCTATGTGTCAGCCCTGTGATGACCTGGCGACTTGTCCAGGGTGTACCCCGCCTTTCGCCCGTAGTCAGCTGGGATAGGCTCCAGCTTGCCTGCGACCCTGTAGAACAGGATAAAGCGGCTAGAGATAATGAGATGAGATAAACTTTATACAAAACATCCAACAAAATAATTTCCGCTTAGAATGTAAACAAACCGGCGAAATGACAGTAGCTAATATGCTATAAAAATGCTACAATAATAATTCTTGAAAAATAAAAAAAAGACACGTTCTTACCATCAAATACTTTCCTTCCAAATTTTGTTGCTTTGTTAGTATTTTTTTGGATTTTGTTTTCAAGTAGAGTTTTTATTTCGTCCTCGGTTGGTTCAGTAACACGCAGGCCTGGAATTTCATCATGTTAGGGGCAAGGCCACTTGGCCTTTTGTGCTGTCAATTTTTTGAGGGCACGAAGGCCAAAAGCCAGGGTACCAAGGCCATAAAATAAAACAATGATTTTAAGTTCACGTCTATAATGAATTTAATTTAAGGACTAATGACTCTTCTGAGGAAGATTGGAGTCCCAGTCGAAACTATCAAGCAGGTAAAGAAACATCTACACTATTATGTCTGAAGATAAGAAAATATTGAACACATCTAAACTTATCAATCCATCACTCACTTCAAAAATTGTAAAACTTAATAAACCTATATCCTCCCATAATTTTTGTTCAATTGACACCGAATGTGCAAGAGCATCTTCAGACTGTACTACTACGCAGATTTTTGATTAATCAAAATTGAGCCTGGAGTACATCAAAATGTTTGACTGTAAATGGAACATATACTAGCATGCAGGCTACTGATTAACCCATAAGAGCCCAGACCGATTTCTCAATCAAGGAAAATTATTGAGGAAATAAAATGAACTAAATAGACGACAAAGAAAACATTTCTGACCTTTTATTTTTTAAAATAGCACTTTCATGTCTCAAGATCTGAAATATTAAATTGCAAATTTGCAGAACACTGCAACACTATTACACTAACCTCAAAGTTCATTCTATGCAAACAGTTTGAGTAAATACCACTTTTAAAGATTAGTTTTATTGCATTACTTAAACAGTATGAGTATATGAAGAGTATATGAGACAGTCATTGGGTGTACTCATTATATTTACGGAGTGTGCATGATAAACTGATTCCCTGAATTTCACTTTTGGTGTGTTGTAAGATAGCTAACAAACAAACTACAATATCTTGTTGCCTCTTGAATCATAATTAAGCCACCACTCACCTCTTGAAAAAAGCGTCCATTGTTTTGCAGTTTTTAGCTGCATCTTCAAAGTTTTTTTTATGGCACCTCTCCCTCTGCTCCTTGCTTGGCATAATTATTACTGGGGGGTAAATGAATAAAAGTAAATGTTAATGTTGTAATGACGCCAAAAACAATGAGATAAAATCTCTTGCGATGGTGATCTCGTCAAGATGGCAGCAGTTACACTTCGGTTAAACAGCAAAAAGAAACATACAATACTAGTAACAAAACAATGCTAACTGCGTAGATTAAAAAAGTGGCTATGAACAGACAACAGCACATATCACGTATCACATTATGGCAGGAACAAGCAGTAGTAACATCCATGACCTTACGCTTAAAGCTCGACAAAGGAAAAAACTTGACAGCAAGCTAATTAGCATTTGTTACCGGCTACAGTCGGTACTCGGCACGTTAAAAGTGGGTCAACGTTGTAACGACATAACGTTACTGTACAAGCAATGCTTATTTAACGGTAACAAACTTAAGCCCTATATGTTGAAATTCCTATCTTATTCGTTCGTTAATTTATCACACAGTCTTACCTAAGTCAATTTCTTCGCTCCTTCTGTGAAAATTCAACGTCTCAGACGCAGACACAAGTGGGCGGGGGATGTGTTTGATTAAGTCTCCTGGTTGGCTGGTGATAGATTGGTGTCATTATAGCACGTCGGAGCGGTTCATGCCAGGCTCGAGTCCGAGCCACCACTGATGAGTTGCCCAATAAGAATCCAGAATGTCATCAAAAGACGTATTTTTTTTTTCAATAGACGCAGGTGATGTTAAAGCCTATTGGCAGTCACGAGGCAGACTACAAAACCGCAGGGCATCAAGGCCATTGTGGCCTTACGGCAGATATTTTTTTCCAAGGGCACAAGGCCAAATTGAGAGGGCACGAGGGCCGTGGCCCTCGTGAAATTCCCGCCCTGGTAACATGGTCTGCCATTTTCTTTTCTTCTTTTTTTGGTGGTTGGCAAACCAACTTACAGGTGCATTACTGCCACCGACTGGGCTGGAGTGTGGAACAGGAGATATTGGTGGGAAAAACTATATTCTTTTATATAGCTATTTCTGTTTCTTTTAAATAAAAGTGATGTATCTGATTTGATGTGCGCCGCCATTTTGTTTTTGTCTACTTACAGTATATGGGCTGATAGCTTAGTAGTATAGTAGCCAATCAGAGTGTACAATTGCTCATATCCAGTGACTGTGGATAGAATAAATTATAATATTTCAGTATTATAATACTTAAGTATTATAAATATAATTTTACTGTATGTATGTAAACCTAACATGTTCAACATTTCATAACAAAGAAAAGTTCGGTCAATTTTCTTCTATTTTTAATTTGTTATACAAATTAAAGCCTAACAAGGGATAAAAATGATTATGCTTTGCAGCTAAACCATTCACCCAAATATAGAGAACAATTCCTTCTTTAAAGTTGAGTTATCACAATTAAAAAAGAAAAACTATTGAATTATTTGGTTTATTCCTGGTTTTCTGCCATGTTTGAAGATTGACAAATTTAAAAGAGTTATTGGAAATTACCTCAAAGTGTAAGAAAAAATGTAAAAGGTTTTAGTGTATGCTTAAATCAAGTTATACATTGTAGATGCTGTTCAATACAGAGATAAAAAAGAACTATTGAATTTGTAGAATGACATGGACATTGCTTTCAGAAATGATCCTGTTAAATTTTTCCTCATTTATAAAATGGATTCAATTTTCCCTCAATCTGCAAAAAAAGCAAAAAAAACAAAACCCAGCTCTCTAAATGCCTTGTATCTGTGTGATGATAAAATTATCCAAGTCCTCATTTTTTACAGTGGGTGGGATCACGCTGTGCTCTCTCCAAGTGCTAGGATAACTGTAATGAGACTATAATGTGGACTGAAATAATTTAGTTGTTAGCAGTAAATAATTTTCCTTTCTTTTTCTGCTTGACACTGTTCTCTGCTCCGTTTGAACATAGTGGGGCATCAAGTCTAATCACTCAAAACAACCGCGTGCACACAATGTACAGCCTACAGTGGTGCTTGAAAGTTTGTGAACCCTTTAGAATTTTCTATATTTCTGCATAAATATGACCTAAAACATCATCAGGTTTTCACACAAGTCCTAAAAGTAGATAAAGAGAACCCAGTTAAACAAATGAGACAAAAATATTATACTCGGTCATTTATTTATTGAGGAAAATGATCCAATGTTACATATCTGTGAGTGTCAAAAATATGTGAACCTCTAGGATTAGCAGTTGATTTGAAGGTGAAATTAGAGTCAGGTGTTTTCAATCAATGGGATGACAATCAGGTGTGAGTGGGCACCCTGTTTTATTTAAAGAACAGGGATCTATCAAAGTCTGATCTTCACAACACATGTTTGTGGAAGTGTATCATGGCACGAACAAAGGAGATTTCTGAGGATCTCAGAAAAAGCGTTGTTGATGCTCATCAGGCTGGAAAAGGTTACAAAACCATCTCTAAAGAGTTTGGACTCCACCAACCCACAGTCAGACAGATTGTGTACAAATGGAGGAAATTCAAGACCATTGTTACCCTCCCCAGGAGTGGTCGACCAACAAAGATCACTCCAAGAGCAAGGCGTGTAATAGTCGGCGAGGTCACAAAGGACCCCAGGGTAACTTCTAAGCAACTGAAGGCCTCTCTCACATTGGTTAATGCTCATGAGTCCACCATCAGGAGAACACTGAACAACAATGGTGTGCATGGCAGGTTTGCAAGGAGAAAGCCACTACTCTCCAAAAAGAACATTGTTGCTCGTCTGCAGCTTGCTAAAGATCACATGGACAATGTTTTGTGGATGGATGAGACCAAAATAGAACTTTTTGGTTTAAATGAGAAGCGTTATGTTTGGAGAAAGGAAAACACTGCATTCCAGCATAAGAACCTTATCCCATCTGTGAAACATGGTGGTGGTAGTATCATGGTTTGGGCCTGTTTTGCTGCATCTGGGCCAGGACGGCTTGCCATCATTGATGGAACAATGAATTCTGAATTATACCAGCAAATTCTAAAGGAAAATGTCAGGACATCTGTCCATGAACTGAATCTCAAGAGAAGGTGGGTCATGCAGCAAGACAACGACCCTAAGCACACAAGTCGTTCTACCAAAGAATGGTTAAAGAAGAATAAAGTTAATGTTTTGGAATGGCCAAGTCAGAGTCCTGACCTTAATCCAATTGAAATGTTGTGGAAGGACCTGAAGTGAGCAGTTCATGTGAGGAAACCCACCAACATCCCAGAGTTGAAGCTGTTCTGTACGGAGGAATGGGCTAAAATTCCTCCAAGCCGGTGTACAGGACTGATCAACAGTTACCAGAAACGTTTAGTTGCAGTTATTGCTGCACAAGGGGGTCACACCAGATACTGAAAGCAAAGGTTCACATACTTTTGCCACTCACAGATATGTAATATTGGATCATTTTCCTCAATAAATAAATGACCAAGTATAATATTTTTGTCTCATTTGTTTAACTGGGTTCTCTTTATCTACTTTTAGGACTTGTGTGAAAATCTGATGATGTTTTAGGTCATATTTATGCAGGAATATAGAAAATTCTAAAGGGTTCACAAACTTTCAAGCACCACTGTATATGTGTGTCTGGGAGAAACAAAATAAAAAAAAGACAAAGAAAAATTTAGATAGAACCTTATAAAAGAGTTATCCTTTATCTTTCAGCCAAATTAAAGACATTAGGATGATGAAGTACCATCACAGCACGTCTGCCATTACTAGAATGTCACTGGAATATTACTGGAGGAGCTGTCGTTATTCATCTGACATTTCTTTTGGGATTATTTACACATTAAATTCTTCTGAAGTAAAATCGACGCTATTCCTCAAAATGTAAACACCCAGAGGCAAATATTTTTCCCTGTTCAAATTAGTTAAGTTAAGGCCCTGGGGAGAGCTGAAAAAACAAACAAGCCCTAATATGTACCTGTTAGTGGTAAGCTACATAAAATAATATGACTGGTGATAAAGAACAGATTAGAAATGTTGTTCTAGTTTACAGGGATTTGTGCCTCCACTCATTGGCAAATGATTATAACTGTCACAGTGATACATTACGCTGCAGAAAAATAGTGAGAGTCAGAATGTTTGCCAGAAATAACATTTTGAGGCAGGTTTTCATTTTTAATTTTAGTCTAAGAAGAAACAAGAGCCGTGTTCATATATATAGGGTAATATATTTCTCCTTCTTATTTACAGCATAATACCATCAGATACAATGTAAATAACATTTGTGTTATATACTCTTCTCTCTCAGACGCATGCATTTTAATACAGTGAGCCAAATTGGCCCTGATTGAGTCTATATTCACAGAATACAGTCCATGTGAGGGTTCAGCAGGCATAGCTGGGACGAAGGCGTGCAAACAGAAAAGGCTATTTACTCCATTAATCAAGAACGTTCATCTCCCTAAAGAAAATGTCCTCCCGTTAATGTGAACGTGAAATCCCAGCAAGAAAAACAAATACTGTAAATAAATCTTTCATAAAAGGAGATTTTCCTCCTCAGCACAGTCTGTAAAACGCTCCTCTGCCGTCTCACCGAAAGGAGCGAAAAATGATGCTATGATCCTCCGATGTTTAGCCCCTCCCACTTTCTACACAGTTGATATTGCGGCTGTTGTCACAGCATGTTATGATTCCAGTTCTTCTTTATCTCCACTTTTGTTTCTTCAACAATCTCCACTCATCCACCCAAAGTACCCATGACTCAGGCACTGCCTCATGGCGGATCTCTAGCACTCTTTAGCTCTACGGCCAAGGTCTAGAGGTCATAGGTCATGCCAAGGGGATCGAGACGGCACCGTTAGCTCTGCTGCGGCTGCGCATGTTGACACTGGACTCTGTGAGCTCCTCTCCGTGCTCCTCTGATTTCTTGTCAGCGAGTGTGGCAAGGAAGCGCAGCGTGACTGTGTCCCACTCCTCAGGAAGCAGCAGCAACAGGAAGCCCACGCAGATGATGCAGGTTGCAGCCAGACGCACCACACTGAAGATCACCTCATGCTTCAGCACATCAATAGCTAAACACAGGAATGTCGGAAAGCACAAGAATGGTGAGGAAGGACAGAAAGGAAGGAATGACTGAGAGAAATCAGACAGTATTTGTTTTTTAAATTCACTCGTGTTTTGCGATTCTACTCTCTCTGATTACTGAGGATACAGTGGGGCAAAAAAGTATTTAGTCAGTCACCAATTGTGCAAGTTCTCCCACTTAAAAAGATGAGAGAGGCCTGTAATTTTCATCATAGGTACACTTCAACTATGAGAGACAAAATGAGAAAAAAAAATCCAGAAAATCACATTGTCTGATTTTTAAAGAATTTATTTGCAAATTATGGTGGAAAATAAGTATTTGGTCAATAACAAAAGTTCATCTCAATACTTTGTTATATACCCTTTGTTGGCAATGACAGAGGTCAAACGTTTTCTGTAAGTCTTCACAAGGTTTTCACACAGTGTTGCTGGTATTTTGGCCCATTCCTCCATGCAGATCTCCTCTAGAGCAGTGATGTTTTGGGGCTGTCGCTGGGCAACACGGACTTTCAACTCCCTCCAAAGATTTTCTATGGGGTTGAGATCTGGAGACTGGCTAGGCCACTCCAGGACCTTGAAATGCTTCTTACAAAGCCACTCCTTCGTTGCCCGGGCGGTGTGTTTGGGATCATTGTCATGCTGAAAGATCCAGCCACGTTTCATCTTCAATGCCCTTGCTGATGGAAGGAGGTTTTCACTCAAAATCTCACGATACATGGCCCCATTCATTCTTTCCTTTACACGGATCAGTCGTCCTGGTCCCTTTGCAGAAAAACGGCCCCAAAGCATGATGTTTCCACCCCCATGCTTCACAGTAGGTATGGTGTTCTTTGGCTGCAACTCAGCATTCTTTCTCCTCCAAACATGACAAGTTGAGTTTTTACCAAAAAGTTCTATTTTGGTTTCATCTGACCATATGACATTCTCCCAATCCTCTTCTGGATCATCCAAATGCTCTCTAGCAAACTTCAGACGGGCCTGGACATGTACTGGCTTAAGCAGGGGGACACGTCTGGCACTGCAGGATTTGAGTCCCTGGTGGCGTAGTGTGTTACTGATGGTAGCCTTTGTTACTTTGGTCCCAGCTCTCTGCAGGTCATTCACTAGGTCCCCCCGTGTGGTTCTGGGATTTTTGCTCACTGTTCTTGTGATCATTTTGACCCCACGGGGTGAGATCTTGCGTGGAGCCCCAGATCGAGGGAGATTATCAGTGGTCTTGTATGTCTTCCATTTTCTAATAGTTGCTCCCACAGTTGATTTCTTCACACCAAGCTGCTTACCTATTGCAGATTCAGTCTTCCCAGCCTGGTGCAGGTCTACAATTTTGTTTCTGGTGTCCTTTGACAGCTCTTTGGTCTTGGCCATAGTGGAGTTTGGAGTGTGACTGTTTGAGGTTGTGGACAGGTGTCTTTTATACTGATAACGAGTTCAAACAGGTGCCATTAATACAGGTAACGAGTGGAGGACAGAGGAGCCTCTTAAAGAAGTTACAGGTCTGTGAGAGCCAGAAATCTTGCTTGTTTGTAGGTGACCAAATACTTATTTTACCGAGGAATTTACCAATTAATTCATTAAAAATCCTACAATGTGATTTCCTGGATTCTTTCCCCCCATTCTGTCTCTCATAGTTGAAGTGTACCTATGATAAATTACAGGCCTCTCTCATCTTTTTAAGTGGGAGAACTTGCACAATTGGTGGCTGACTAAATACTTTTTTGCCCCACTGTATGTAATAGTGGCACATCGGTAACATCAACTGCTTTTCATTTTCTCTTCAATGCCAATAATTCAGAGTTTAAATCAGTGGTGATTTAATATTCAATGCCAATAATTCAGAGTTTAAATCAGTGGTGTCACATAAAACCAACCTCTGTATCTGTTTAGTGCTCCAAATGATCCTATATATCTGTAATTATTTTATCCACATTCACTGGATATGAGCAATCGTGCGCTCTGATTGGCTATTCTACTACTAGGCTATCAGCTCATAGACCATAAGTAGAGAAAAACAAAATAGCGGCACGAATCAAGTCAGCTAGATCACTTTATCAAGTTTTTAAAAGAAACGGAAATGGCAAAAAGAATATTTTCCCCCCCAATATCTCCTGTTCCACACTCCAGCCCAGTCAGTGGCAGTAATGCACCATTAAGTTGGTTTGCCAACCGCAAAAAAAAAACCTAAAGAAGAACAAGAACAAAATGGTGGAGCGTGTTACTGAACCAACTGAGGACAAAAGAAAAATCATACTCAAAAACAAAACCCCCAGAAATACAAAAAAAATCCCCAACAACAAAATATGGAATGAAAGTATTTGATGGTAAGAACATATCTTTTTTTATTTTTCAAGAATTATTATTATAGCATTTTTCACAAATTGCTACTGTCATTTCGCCGGTTTGTTTACATTCTAAGCGGAAAATATTTTGTCAGATGTTTTGTATAAAGTTTTTATTTACTGAATCTGCAAAAAATAAAAATGCTCCGTTTCTCAAAATCCAGTGAATGTGGATAGAATAAAACAGTTATTCCACTCAATCTCATCGTACATGGCTTATAGCCAACTTGGCGCTACGTACCTCATTGACTATCAGTTCATGTACAACTCGACTTCGTGGAATAACTGTTAAATGTATTTGGATTTAAATCCAAAGTGTGCATTTCCTAAACTGGAAGGGATTTGTTTTTGTTTTTTTAAAATTAAATGTGAATATATTTCCCCAGAAACATTGCGAAACACTGGGGGAAAAGGCAGAAAGCGGGTGAAATGCCAGCACAGTCAGCGAGGTCTATGAATGATGGCGCTGACAGATTTTACAAATGTAATTGGTTCTCTCTCATCTCATCTCATTATCTCTAGCCGCTTTATTCTGTTCTACAGGGTCGCAGGCAAGCTGGAGCCTATCCCAGCTGACTACGGGCGAAAGGCGGGGTACACCCTGGACAAGTCGCCAGGTCATCACAGGGCTGACACATAGACACAGACAACCATTCACACTCACATTCACACCTACGGTCAATTTAGAGTCACCAGTTAACCTAACCTGCATGTCTTTGGACTGTGGGGGAAACCGGAGCACCCGGAGGAAACCCACGCGGACAGAACATGCAAACTCCACACAGAAAGGCCCTCGCCAGCCACGGGGCTCAAACCCGGACCTTCTTGCTGTGAGGCGACAGCGCTAACCACTACACCACCATGCCACGTAATTGGTTCTATTTCACAAATTATAAACAAACTACCGTAGTAGCTTCATTTTAACCACCACATGCTCACGACTGCTTATTTGTACCTATATGAAAATAAACCTTCTGCTCACACGACTTTCTAGGTGATCCCTGTGGGATCCCGATGTACACCTCTAATCTTAATCAGATGCCCTGTGGCCTCTTCTGACAACAACAACAAAGAAACAAAAACAGGAACACTGTGCCTACTATTCATACGTATCTATCTGTACTTGTACCTGTTTAGAACACATTATCTGTTCACTCTGAATAATGTATTCATATATTGAGTTACATTCCTAACTTCGATACTCCTTTTCAGAGTTAGAAAGAGTCAAATTCCTTTTAATAATTTCTACTACAGGATAGGAATCACGTTCATTTAATTCTACCTCTGCTTTAATGCTGTCATAATTCACTGGCCCTGACAGGAGAAAAACAGCTCCCAAATTATTCTCATCTCATCTCATTTATCTCTAGCCGCTTTATCCTTCTACAGGGTTGCAGGCAAGCTGGAGCCTATCCCAGCTGACTACAGGCGAAAGGCGGGGTACACCCTGGACAAGTCGCCAGGTCATCACAGGGCTGACACATAGACACAGACAACCATTCACACTCACATTCACACCTACGGTCAATTTAGAGTCACCAGTTAACCTAACCTGCATGTCTTTGGACTGTGGGGGAAACCGGAGCACCCGGAGGAAACCCACGCGGACACGGGGAGAACATGCAAACTCCGCACAGAAAGGCCCTCGCCGGCCACGGGGCTCAAACCCGGACCTTCTTGCTGTGAGGCGACAGTGCTAACCACTACACCACCGTGCCGCCCCCCCAAATTATTCATTAAATTCATTCAATTTGACAAACTCAACCCCAAGGCACTGTTCCAAACTCATAACACAAATGAAAACAAGGAAAACTCAAACACAGGATTAAAGACTAATATCAAGTCACTCAAATCTAAGCATAATATTCACCTAAGTTGAAACGAGCAATTCCTGGAACTTGAGTAATGACTGGATTATGAATATTTCCTGCCCAGTTGGCTAATGACTCTAGTAAATTAGGTCCTTGGAGATGAATTTCAGCTCCACTGGCTCTTGAAGCAGGAAAATGTAAAAAAAAAAAAAGTACAACTGCACCACAGCAGTTATCAGGCACAGATTTAAAAAAAAAAAAAAGTACTTGATCTTAGTGCTGCAGCCAGAACAAATAAGTGATGGGGTCATGTTTGCATTCTAAAAAGCCGAGCCTGAATTAACCTACTGCCCTTGGCAGGCTGCTTTTACAGACAAGTACCTTCATCAAGCATTTAGTGTCGCTTGGCAACGGGTTGTCTTTTTTATGATGAGCATTGCTGCTGGTCAGGATACACATCGCTGATCGGGTTTCTCTCTTTAGTGTCTTAAGGAAGGAGAGATGCTGTGGGAGGCTGGCAAATTTGCTGTGTAATGGTTTGGATGCTTTTAGCAGTCGAGAGGGTTGGGGAGGATGGAACATAAAAAACGTTAATCACTTGAGACATCGTGCTCAGGAGCGTGTGTGTGTGTGTGTGAGAGAGAGAGAGAGAGAGAGAGAGAAATGCTACAGAATGTGCTGTATGTGCTTGGATGGTAATTTACGGATATTTCCTGACAATTAAATGACACCGAATGTGTTTGAGCACACACACCTGCATTCCCTGGAACGCTGAGTAAGGTCCCGATCGATATGAGGATGGGGTAGGTGAGAACCACACCTACATTTACCAGGATATTGAATACTGTAAAATAGCACACACACAGAGGGAGGGTGAGAGAGAGGAGAGAAAATAATTTGTGACACCTCCTTTCAGTGGGAACGCTAAATGTGTGGAGAAAAGAATCGATGCTGCTTACTCCTCAGAGAATTAGTGCTCCACTTCAGTTTTAAAAGACAGTAAACAAGTGGATCTCTTACTATCAGGCCTACGCCTGCTGACACATCACACATCGGATAGCTGAGGTGATGAAATGCTACTTCAGAATGTAATTTGATGAGCTAAACCCCAAATTTCTCTTTTACAAAGCATTTTCAGCACTCTGAAAAGTTTGCAATAGTGTTTCGTTTAGTCCTCAGCAAATTCAGTATATAGGTCAGTGACGATGTGTTCCTCAAGTTGTTTGTTTTTAAATATACGGTGTGCTCCGTGATTATTGGTCCTTGTTCTAAAGATGAGTAAAAAGGGTTAGAAAAAAAATCCACCTTTTATGGCGTATTCACACCTACGTTGTTTGGTCCGGACCAAACGACCAAACGAACCAAATTTCCCTTGGTCCGGACCTTTTGGGTTGGTCTGAATACAAACCACCGAACTCTGGTCCGGACCAAACAAGCGGACCGAGACCGAGCTGCAAGGTCGGACTCGGTCCGGACCAAAGGAACCCTGGTGCGGATCTTTTGGAGGTGTGAAAGCAGACCGGACCTAATCTGACAGTTTTGCTTTTTTGTACCTCGGGAGCTTCCATTGTTTGTCGAGCATTATGGGAAACAGAGTCTTGACACTCCACCGCAAAGTGCAAACACTGTTTCGGTTGTGGTTGTCAAGGGAACCTTACGACAGTCGTTCAGTCATTCAGACCAGTGGTAGGCTAGACTACAGAGTACAAAAAATGAGTAGGGGGCAAACGTGGGCCGAGGAAGAAACGCGCACCCTTGTGGATATATGGGCAGATGTCCACATATCTGAGCTTTTGGAGAGAACACACAAAAATGCCGACGTGTTTGCTGTATTCAGTAAGAAAATGAAGGAGAAGGGGTTCACGCGCTCCCCAGAACAATGTCGGCTAAAAGTGAAGAAACTCCGTCAGACCTACATTAAAATCAGGGACGTTCTTTCAAAAAGTGGCGGTACTAGCGACGCAAAAAAGAAATTCATCTATTGCATGAAGAGCCAGAACTGTCACAACATGATGTGCGCTCATCAGCGCTATCCTCCGTACCCGCCTTGCCCTTTGTCGTCGTCGTTGATAAATTACTTGTACAACAGCATAGTAATCGCACAATTGTGAAAACAGTAAAAACTGGAAAAAACATATAGCTTTGATGACATTAAAAAGAATAACAGCACAGAAAGCCTCCATGACTACTTTTGAACTTAACGCTTTGTGCGCGTGTCGTCTCTGACCAATAGCTGAACGACCTCAGGGCGCGTGGCTTTGTTGACAGATTTTGGTCCGCTTACTAAAATGTACAGTGTGAAAGTGAACTGCACCAAAATGAAAAAATAAAAAAAACATTTGGTTCGGACCAAAGCAAGTGAACTATCGAACTATCCTGGTCTGAATACACCCTTAGTGAAGGAACTTGATCTCACATTGACCAAACTGAAAACAAAACAAAACCAACCTTTATTTGAAATAAACATATTCAAAGAAAAACAAATCTCTCATCAATGAATAATTATTTTAAACAAAAAAAACATGTGCCACTATTATTGGCACCCCTGGGAATTATAGTGACTACAAGTAACTGAAGCAAGTTTTCCATTTCAATTGTACATTTTTGGGTTGATTGGAGTGTGTAGGAACTTTTCAAGTTGCAATCCATGATTTCAGCAGCACTGTGCTCTGCCACATGTGAAATACATTCCTGATACTTCAGTGTGTCTGTGAAGGTTCTCAGGCTACATCCACACGACAACGGCAACGAGATTTTTTTTTTTTAAATATCGCGTCCACATGGGCAACGGATCAGTAAAATATCAGGTTCATATGGCAACGCAACG
The DNA here is from genome assembly GCF_027579695.1 of Neoarius graeffei. NCBI lineage: Eukaryota > Metazoa > Chordata > Actinopteri > Siluriformes > Ariidae > Neoarius > Neoarius graeffei. Next base: position 55,047,896 of record NC_083579.1, read on the forward strand.
CTTGCTGAAAACGATGCAATACACATGCCACACCTCTACGTGCGCTGTAAGACGGTCCCATCGGAGACACCAGAACAATACAGTAGAAGAAGTAGACGCATGCGCATAAACCCCTTCTTCTGTAGCATCAGCCACAAAGTTCTGATTATTAATCAGTAGCGTAAAACGAAAGACGCGGAAAGAGGAATGAATGGGGGTAGATGGAAGCCGGTACGCCAACATTCTGATATCCTCCAGAATTCTTTAATGGTCCGGAATAGACTGAATGCTACACGTTGATGGATTACTTTGTTCTTCTACGCCCTTTTTGAGGAATGTATTGTCGGACTTAAACCAACATCTGAAGAGGTGAGATCGCTCCTTTTTTTTTTCCTATTTTAGCTGGCAGGATTGTTTTTGTTTTTGGAAAGCGCACGGGCGGTGCACGGTTTGGTTATACTCAGTACTTCCGCAGTGTTTGGACTAAAGACTCTGCCCTAAGGGCTATTCTCTCTCTCACTCTCTCTCACTTTGCACCATTACACAATAAATATTCACAGTGAAAATATTTTGTAAGCGCGTTTCATGAACCAAGTTCTAGGATTTGTTGACAACTCGCATCGAGTTCGTTACACTTCTACCCGGCGTGAAGCACTGACAGTCATGTGGTTGTGACATCATCGTAAACAAATCCGTTCTACTCATCCAGACGACTTCGCAACGGGGCCGTTGCCAGATTTTTCCACTCTGGAACCCGTTCTCAAAAGATTTCGTTTTGGGGCACCCAAAACGCCGGTGCCGTGTGGACGCCAGGCCGAAACGATAAACAATTTTATCAGATTCACCTGAATCCGTTGCCGTGTGGACAGGGCCTCAGTCATCCAGGTCCATCGTAAACCGTAGGTGCTAAGAAGGCAACTGGACTTGCTTGAAATCCTTGAAGACGTTTCACCTCTCATCCGAAAGGCTTCTTTAGTCCTGTCTGACTAGTGGGGAGTTCCAGGTATTTATTCTCTAGTGGACCAAAAGCAACCCTAAGGAGAGTTGTTGAGGTCACATGGGTCGTTTAAGTGTTAGGGTCAATGGAGGCCGGATGTGATGTGAATGGTGTTAGGTGGTGTTTACATTAGACCGTATCCGTCTCGTTTTCGTCGCGGATGCACTGTCCGTTCACATTAAAACGCCGGGAAACGACTCCACAGGCGGAACAACTTGAATCCGCCAGGGCCCACGTATTCAATCCATTACGTATCTGATCCGGTGCTGTGTAAACATTGAGGAACGAGGATACGCTGTGCTGAGCTCTAGCTGACGTCGTCATTGGACAACGTCACTGTGACATCCACCTTCCTGATTCGCTGGCGTTGGTCATGCCACGTTGGTCATGTGACGCGACTGCTGAAAAACGGTGCGGACTTTCACTTCCTGCTATTTGTCCCGAATCACTGCTCATGCGCTTCACTCGCGCGCTCTGTGAGCTGCGCAGGGCCGGAGTGCACACCCTCCAGAGGGCACTCGCTGTTCAGGGCGGAGTGATTTGGAGCGCAGGATGGCTGCGGAGCCAAGCGTATCCATGTATTGGCGTTGCTGTGTGCACGCGAATCGTGTATTGGCGTTGCTGTGTGCACGCGAATCGTTTTAAAAACATTAATCTGATGATCCGCTGATATGGTGTAAGGCCAAGTTTACATTAGACCGTATCTGTCTCGTTTTCTTCGCGGATGCACTGTCCGTTTACATTAAAACGCCTGGAAACGCCAGGAAACGGGAATCCGCCAGGGTCCACGTATTCAATCCAAATCGTGTCTGGTCCGGTGCTGTGTAAACATTGAGAATACGCGGATACGCTGTGCTGAGCTCTAGCTGGCGTCATCATTGGACAACGTCACTGTGACATCCACCTTCCTGATTCGCTGGCGTTGGTCATGTGACGCGACTGCTGAAAAACGGCGCGGACTTCCGCCTTGTATCACCTTTCATTAAAGAGTATAAAAGTATGAAAATACTGCAAATACTGATGCAAATACTGCCCATTGTGTAGTTATGATTGTCTTTAGGCTTGCCATCCTTCCACTTGCAAGTGGTAAGTGATATGCGCTGGGATCACACACACAGCGGCTCAGTCCCGAATCACAGCTTGTGCACTTCATTCGCGCGCTGTGTGAGCTGCGCAGGGCCGGAGTGCGCACCCTCCAGAGGGCACTCGCTGTTCAGGGCGGAGTGATTTGGAGCGCAGGATGCCTGCGGAGCCGAGCGTATCCGTGTATTGGTGTTGCTGTGTGCACGCAAATCGTGTATTGGTGTTGCTGTGTGCACACTAATCGTTTTAAAAACGTTAATCTGATGATCCGCTGATACGGTCTAATGTAAACATGGGCTGAGAGTGTCAACGGACCCATGTGACCTCAACGACTCTCCTTAGGGTTGCTCTTGGTCCACTAGAGGATAAACACTTGGAACTCCCCACTAGTCAGAGAGAACTGAAGAAACCTTTCGGATGAAAGGTGAAACGTCTTCAAGAATTTCAAGCAAGTCCAGTTGCCTTCTTTAGCACCTACGAGATACTTCAGTGTCTTCACAAGGCTGCTTGGATGGAAGTATAAAAAAGCTTTCAATCAGATTTCATCCTTTCCCTTCTTCGGATCTGCCCTGGAGACCGAGATGATCATGACAAATTTTTTTTCCAAAAATATTTTTTCTGTTTTGCTTCACATATTGGATTCTTGTCTTGTTGCAAGACACCTTTAATATCCACATTTAATTTGTAACATTTAAAAAATGTATTTGTTTGTTTGTTTTGGCATATAATTTGTAAAACTAAAAAAAGTCAATTGGTACTTTTTGAATGGAAAAAAAAAAGTGGGGGGCAAACTTTTGCATTTAACTGTAGAGTTTAAAAGGTTGTGTTTGCTCACCCAGCCACAGGCCAGCCACACCGCACAGGTAACCCCACGGCAAAGAGGACAGCGAGCCCCAGTGCTCCACCCTGGTGAAGTAGAGGATGAGGGGCACACAGGAGATGAAGATCAGGTTGAAGAAGCCCATGGTGGAGAAGAAGTGGGCGACCTCTCCCAGGTTGGCACTGCCCAGGAACATCTTAAACAGAACCTGGAAGTGAAGACATGGCAGGACACTAATTTCAAGTGGCTGTTCCGAATGTCCTCATATTCAGCAAAAGAACACATTTCATAAATAGTTATGCTAAAACAGCGTTGCTACTAATGCCACTAACCTTGTAGAGTGCTGAGGTGGAGGCCGAGCCTACGGCTAAAGCCACACCTATGATTGAGTCTCCATGGAAACCATCAGCATAGGCCATCATGACAATACCTGTGATGGCCATAATGGCAGCTACAATCTAAGGATTGAAAATAAGTGGAATGTTCAGAGGAAAGCTCACACCATGGCAATCTGAACAACCGAAAACATTCATGATCACTGGACAGAGATTTAATTTAATTCTTTGCACCTGTAGAATAGAGTACTAATTTGACCTTGAGTAAGATATTTTTTTATACACTTTTCTGATTAAACCGTAGCACAACAATTATCACGGTTAGGGCAAATTTTAAAAAGTGGTTAAAATGTTAATACAAAAAGTGGTTAATACATTATTAAACAGTATTAAAATTAGATATGTGTCAAGGAACTCCCAATTCTCAGCCATCCTGTACCCGCTTAATGAGTTAGCTGTAAAGTCATCAAAACGTCTCCTGTACACTGCAGGCTAGTGATAGCTGTAGACGAAGGCATGTTGGAGCTTGGGATCCGCAGGGGACCCGAGACTAAAAAGAGTTTGGAAACTGCTGTTTTTGAACATTGCCGTGTCTCCGTTCTTTAAGTCAGAGAGGTGCAGTTTGAATCACATGAAACTAGAGATGTAGAGAGCTGACTAACCATCCATTATCCATAACCGCTTATCCTGTACAGGATTGCGGGCAAGCTGGAGCCTATCCCAGCTGACTATGGGTGAGAGGTGGGGTACACCCTGGACAAGTCGCCAGGTCATCACAGGGCTGACACATAGAGACAAACAGCCATTCACACTCACATTCACACCTACGGTCAATTTTGAGCCACCAATTAGCCTAACCTGCATGTCTTTGGAGCACCCGGAGGAAACCCACACAGACATGGGGAGAACATGCAAACTGCACACAGAAAGGCCTCCGTCAGCCACTAGGCTCGAACCCAGAACCTTGCTAACCACTACTCCACCGTGCCACCCGAGAGCTGACTAGCCAATCTCATTTTGTCAATGTAGGCTCAGATAAAGGTATATAAAACAATTTGTCTTGCTGCTTTGTATATACATTTTGATCCACTGCCTTCGTTTAGATGCATTTTGAAATCTTTTGGCTGTTGTAGGACACAGCCAGTTGGAGTGTTTGTTTCTGAGCTGCAGGTTTATTATATTAGCTGTGGTAGGAGCAGCACACATCTATCATTCTGGCTGATAGAAGGAAATAAGTGTGGTTGGCTTTGTGATAATATACTGTAATCTGTCTGCACACAACTTGCAAACATGTCTCAATGTCTTATAGGTTTCAAAGGGTCCATGGAGAAATTGCAGCCTGAGCTTACTTTAAAATCAAAGGAATTGATACAACTTCATGCCTCAAGACAGCTTATGACCGGAGCTTTTTAGTTTTTTTTATTTTAATTTATTTTTATTTTCTCTTTTGTTTTTCTTTTTTGTGTTTGCGTAGTCTGATGTTTGTTTTTGTTTGAGTGTCTTTGTCCGCCGGTGGTGGTGTGGCTCCAGACCCAGTTTTGGTCGTCGGTTCCCTCCAGCCCATGGTTCGCCTGTGCTCCTTGCTATGGACTGCAGTGAGCTTGTTGCTCATTTTAACATCGTGGTTGTCCAGCCCTCTGTGCAGCAGTGCTTTAGTGCTTGGCATGATGTTCCGAGCAATGTTGCTCGGTGGCATCGCAGTGGCTGTGCAGGCAGTTTGGAACATACCAGTGCTCTGCGTGGCTGTGCGTCTGTGCTCGCTTTGTGGATCCATGACGCGGTGTTCCGAGTGATGTTGCCTGGCGGCGGCGCGGCGGCTGTGCTAGCAGTGTGGGGCTTGTTTTCGTGCGCCTTTTGGTGGGACTGTGGCTGCTACACCACTGGAATGACATCCTGACCTTTATTTGTTGGACTTTTTTTCCTATAATTGTAAAGCGACCTTGGGTTTTGAGAAAGGCGCTATATCATCTCATCTCATCTCATTATCTCTAGCCGCTTTATCCTTCTACAGGGTCGCAGGCAAGCTGGAGCCTATCCCAGCTGACTACGGGCGAAAGGCGGGGTACACCCTGGACAAGTCGCCAGGTCATCACAGGGCTGACACATAGACACAGACAACCACTCACACTCACATTCACACCTACGGTCAATTTAGAGTCACCAGTTAACCTAACCTGCATGTCTTTGGACTGTGGGGGAAACCGGAGCACCCGGAGGAAACCCACGCGGACACGGGGAGAACATGCAAACTCCGCACAGAAAGGCCCTCGCCGGCCCCGGGGCTCGAACCCAGGACCTTCTTGCTGTGAGGCGACAGTGCTAACCACTACACCACCGTGCCGCCCGGCGCTATATCAATTGAACTTAATAATAATAATAATATTATTATGACCTGATGTGGTGTTTATTGAACCAGTTTCTAACAAGAAAGCAAACTTTCTGACACTGTGCCACAATGAACTTTTCAGAGCGAGATACACTTACTGGATTGAAAAAAAAAAGTTCAGAATAAGTCTTATTATTTTTTTCACGGTCCAAATCCTGCGCTCTGATTGGCTGGCGAGCGGGTCCGTATCCTACGGTATGGACCCCAGTTACGGACCCCGGTTATGGACCTCTGGTGACTCGCTCGTTCACAACAACAACAAACATAGTAGCATTTTTTGTCAACATTTATTTTCGCATTTCTCAGGAGAATAGCATTAATTTTACATCATGGATAGTGATAACGACAGTCTTCACAGCGAAAGCGAGTTTTACTACCCTGAGGAAGAAGAAAAAAAAGAAAACATTTCAGGACAAAACTAAAAACCTAACTTGCTAACGCCGAGCAAAAACATGGCTGAATCCTGAATGACTCTTATTTGTATAAACAGGGGACTACATAGGCGGCAAAATGTAGTTTTTTTTCTGCCATGGAAGTGCACTTGTATACCGAGGAGGAAGCAATTTGCATTACAGCCGTGAATGAGGATTCAAAATAGCATTAATTTTACAGCATGGATAGTGATAACGACAGTGTTCACAGCGAAAGCGAGTTTTACTACCCTGAGGAAGACAAAATAAAATAAAACATTTCAGGAGAAAGCTAAAAACCTGTAACTTGCTAACGGCAAGCAAAAACATAGCTGAATCCTGAATGACTCAATTTTGTATAAATAGGGGACTACATAGGCGGCAAAATGTAGTTATTTTCCTGCCATGGAAGTGCGCTTGTATACCGAGGAGGAAGCCATTTGCATTACAGCCGTGAATGAGGATTAAAAATGGTGGCTCGGCTCGGTTTTCCCTTTTGGGCGCTCTCATTTTCTGTTCGAATTTGGTAAAGAAAAAAATCAATATATTATTTATCAGCTTAAAGTCGGTCCTTATGGTAAAATACCGTGACCTCGGCCTTGAATACTGACCTCGGCCCAGAGGGCCTCGGTCAGTACTTTCAAGACTTCGGTCACGGTATTTCACGATACAGACCTCCCAGCTGGTAAATAACATATATTTATTTTGCAGCTTTGTTGATGTTAGTAGGAAGTAAACATGACAGTCTTGCATGTTTTCTGACAAGTTTCAGGAAAAGTCTGTGGCTAGTCATTTACAGTGTGAGTCAGATGTCTTTTTCATGGTAAAATAGACAGTTCTTCATTTTTTTGCTAAAAAAATGTACCAGATAGCTTTAAAGGACACATAATATGAAAAGTTCACTTTTTTAGTGCTTGAGCATATGCATTTGGGTATCTGGAGTGCCCACCAACCCACAAACTTTGAAATAAGTTTCTTCTGGGCTCATATTTCAGAAAATATGTGCTTCAACAAGCCGTTTGGATTTGGCTCCGCTTTCTACGTCATAAGGAGCTCATTAGAATTATTCTGCCCCCTCGTCTGAACATCTCCACTCGTAGCTAGAGAAGTGCCTTTGCAAATGAATATTCATGAGGGAAGTGCTACCTGATTGGCCAGTGAGCAGTGGCTCATCATTTAAAGGAACAGGCACTCTAATCAGCTGTGTTGAACAGGGTTGTTTAGATAGGGTGAGAAGGGAGCTGATGAGTAGCATGCTATAGATGCACAATGGTGTAACATAGGGAAAAAAATTAAAAATTCAGGTTTTGATTTTATGTACTGAAATAACTATTAGGCAGAATTTTTACAATATCTATATAAATTAGTTGTTTTTACCCATTTTAACCTTGAAATCAGCATTTTAATGATTACCCATAATGCATTGTTTATCGTGCTAAAACAAGCAAAAACGTCATAAGACAGTGGAAATACTACCTTTACTACCTTCACGTGGCGTCTTTCTCGATCGCACGTGCCTAGAAGCGTACCTTCTAGAACATTCCTGGGTGGTCACGGACTGTCACGTAGCCTAGTTCGGTTGTGAAACTCGTTAGGATGGAGTATTTTCGCGAGTTTAGTGGCAAACTTTTGCGCTGCAATTTCTCTATTCTCGAAATTTGTAACCTGAAACCCTACAAGAAATGTTTCATAATGTTTGGGATTTTGAAAAATGCTTCTAGCAAGTTTATTTCGCTGTATTTTTCCGTGAAACTTGGCAGAAATCATCCTTAAGTGATGAGCATGACATTATTTTGGTCTGGGTCACGGAGTTAGATGGAAGCGGGAGAAATGAGAGTTTCTCAACTACAGCAGCACTTCTCACCATAGATGGCTGGCGTGTTTCACAGCGTTTGGGATTTACTAAATCGACTAAATCTCTAGATCTACTGAAGCTACGAGGATATAAATCACCAGGATTCTAATTTACTGGGTGAGAAGTATTATATATATTTCTGAAAGGTTTATTCACGCTACAAGTCCATGAAAGTTGGAATTGTTCGTGAAGGGGTTAGTTAGATTTTGGTAGCGTGACGTGCACAACAAGCAAAAGAAAAAACAAATTTTCTTCCGAATTTCCTTGCTTTATCAAAATTATTTTTTGATACATTAAAAGACTGTGTTTATAATATTTAAGCGATTTTTTATTATAGAGAATATTTGATCAAAACTTTCAAAACAGCATTCAAAGTGATTTTTCACGGGTGTAAATGTTACGCGTGACATCCATAATTACGTTAAATTTTAAGAACTAAAAATTCTGTTAAAAATTCTAGATTTGTGCTATCATTCTGGGGTTTTGCTGAATAATACTTTAGGGAGTTATCTTACAATGCTGAAAATTCAATGAGTTTTGGTGAAATTCTAGAAAAGTTATTTACATTTTAACGTGCCTGATAGCGATTGTGCTCACACAGCGTGCTACTCATAAGCTGTGGTGCTTTATCCTTGTGTTGTTTTTTTTTTGACCAAAGTATGTTACAGACATTACATTAAGACCTCAGGGAACTGTGTCAACTTATGCAAAATGGATATAACATGTCACTTTTAAATCTGATTTGTGAGACTAGGATAACTTTTTTTTTTTTTACAAGAATGAATTACTTTCAACCTGGCCCATACATTTTAAAATTGCTATTGTGTGGTAACGTTCTATGCATTCGCAAATATTGGTAGGACAGTGTACTGTGTCTCAAACACATTCATTACTGTTGGTTAGAGACGTCTTAAAGATACAGACCCGCACACCCATGAAGCGGTCTTTGAGGACGATCCAGGACAGGAGGAAGACAAAAGCCTTGTGGCAACAGTAGAGTGCTGAAACATCTGTGGCTGTGAGCTTCCTCAATGCCAGCACATACAGATAATTAGTCAGCGTCCATAAGATGGAGAAAGGTGCTGTTCTCTTCAGAAACAGCCTCAGCGTCATTCCTTCTTCCCCAAACAATCGACTGCACTCCCTACACAATGAAACACAAGGCAGATACAGTTTGCTTTCTTTTACAAGTTATAATATTAAAAAAAAAACTTTCTTTTATTCTTTCTTCTTAAGGCCAGGCACCACACCCTCACAGGCCTATCATAAAGAAACTTACATACATCAAATTACATACGTAATGCACACAATAGCCAAACAAAATGTTGTATTATGATTTTCTATTAAACATACAATACAGTATGCAAATGAGACAATAGATAATTATATGTGTGCTCATTTATGTATGTGTGCACATATACATATTTAAAACCATCTTTCAACAAATGCACCTCACTCAGAATGATTTTTAATACAACCAACAGGAAAAAATAGTCATATGTATGACGAGTGCACAGTTTTTATGGATAAAATGAGACTTAAAGTCAAAACTACTGAAGGTCTGTCCTAATTCTGGTTTTATAACCTGTGAGATTTTAGAAACCGTGAAATTATGTCAATCTACCTCCTTTAATGGCCGAGAAAGTGATCTTGGCTCCTTGGGAAATGTGTTATTTTGAGAACACGGACAATAAAAAGAATTATAGTAAACAACCAAATTGTTCAATTCATCTTTCAGCATGTATCATGTAGCACTTTATTTGAAGGTCTTATAACATATTCATAAGCATTGCATGAATCTTTTAAAAGTGCATGTAAAGGTACTAACCTTTATAATAGTACTAACCTTTAGGATTTGTTAGTGTTATTAGATGCTTCACAAAGTAATGAGGTCTGGTAAAGATACAAAATACAAACTAATACCAGTGTGAAAGCCAACACTAAGCCCATGTTTACATTAGACCGTATCAGCGGATCATCAGATTAACGTTTTTAAAACGATTAGTGTGCACACAGCAACACCAATACACGATTTGCGTGCACACAGCAACACCAATACACGGATACGCTCGGCTCCGCAGGCATCCTGCGCTCCAAATCACTCCGCCCTGAACAGCGAGTGCCCTCTGGAGGGTGCGCACTCCGGCCCTGCGCAGCTCACAGAGCGCGCGAATGAAGTGCACAAGCTGTGATTCGGGACTGAGCCGCTGTGTGTGTGATCCCAGCGCATATCACTTACCACTTGCAAGTGGAAGGATGGCAAGCCTAAAGACAATCATAACTACACAATGGGCAGTATTTGCATCAGTATTTGCAGTATTTTCATACTTTTATACTCTTTAATGAAAGGTGATACAAAGCGGAAGTCCGCGCCGTTTTTCAGCAGTCGCGTCACATGACCAACGCCAGCGAATCAGGAAGGTGGATGTCACAGTGACGTTGTCCAATGACGACGCCAGCTAGAGCTCAGCACAGCGTATCCGCGTATTCTCAATGTTTACACAGCACCGGAGCTGACACGATCTGGATTGAATACGTGGACCCTGGCGAATTCTCGTTTCCCGGCGTTTCCAGGCGGTTTAATGTAAACGGACAGTGCATCCGCGAAGAAAACGAGACAGATACGGTCTAATGTAAACTTGGCCTAAGAAACCACAAATCAAGAAGTGTGAGAGATGTAAGACAAAACAAGAAAAAAGACAAAAAGAAGCACAAATACATCCATTCATTCGATATGCTGCTTATCCATTGAGGGTTGCGGATGAGCGAGAGAGTGGGTGAGAGGCGAGATTCACCCTGAACAGGTCGCCAGTCTGTCACGGGGATAACACAGAGACATGTTCACACCGATGGGCAATTTAGAGTCGCCAGTTGACCTAATGTACATGCCTTTTCGCTGTGGGAGGAAAACAGAGCACCTGGAGGAAACCCACACAGACACAAGGACAACATGCAAACTGCAACACAGAAAGGCTTCAGTCAGTGGTGAGGTTTGAACCCAGAACCTTCTTGCTGTGAGGCAACAGTGTTAACTGCCCAGCACAAAGTAATGTTAATAGTAATGACAATCTACATAACCATCATTTGGTGTGGGTGGGTGTGAAGGATGATTGGTCTCATCTCATCTCATTATCTCTAGCCGCTTTATCCTAGGGTCGCAGGCAAGCTGGAGCCTATCCCAGCTGACTACGGGCGAAAGGCGGGGTACACCCTGGACAAGTCGCCAGATCATCACAGGGCTGACACATAGACACAGACAACCATTCACACTCACATTCACACCTACGGTCAATTTAGAGTCACCAGTTAACCTAACCTGCATGTCTTTGGACTGTGGGGGAAACCGGAGCACCCAGAGGAAACCCACGCGGACACGGGGAGAACATGCAAACTCCGCACAGAAAGGCCCTCGCCGGCCACGGGGCTCGAACCCGGACCTTCTTGCTGTGAGGCGACAGCGCTAACCACTACACCACCATGCCGCCCAGGATGATTGGTCATTCTTGTAATAGTGACCTTAGGGGGTCACTGAGGGAAGTATGTGATGAGTTGTGTCCAGGCAGGATCGAATTTAGTAGCTATCATGGCAGACAGTTTTCCCATTCATATAAAGTCAGTTATTACATTTTCCACTGAGTGAGACTGATGGTATTCTTCGATTTCCAATTCTTCAGGCTGTTTTTCTTGGCTATGCTGTAAGTAGTACTCTGCTGCTTTTCTAACTGATCTTGTGTCTCCAAGCAGATGTGGTGGCGTGGTTCAGGAGGAGGGATAATTGACTATTGAGTTGTTGCCAAACTGATTTAATGGGTGTGCAGTACCATATAACTCCAGATATGATTACTTTGTTAGTGTAAGGGCACTACAATCATTCATTAGGGTTGATATATGAGATTTCTTAAACGTTAACTTGTATTGGAATAATGCTTCATAATAGTTCTGGATGCAAATGAAGCACCAGCAGAAGAACATTGAAGAACAGCCAATTCCATGCTCTTCTAAGAGGCAGACACAGTAAATACACATTCCTACAGATAAGATGATGAACAAAAGATTCATGAACAAAAGATTTCACACCTGTGCTGTTAATAAAAATTAAAGAAATAAAAGTCTCAAACAGTTGAACAAAAATGGTATGAAGACCCAATTTTTATATATATATATATATTGTTATCATGAATTATTACTGTACATTATCATCATCTAAAGAACATACATGCCTATAGACCTACCTAAAAAAGTGAAAAATACAATTTTTATGTTTAGGATTAAAGTACAAAAATAAATATTTACACCAATCTGCCATAAAATTAAAAACACTGACAGGTGAAGTGAATAACATTGATTATCTCATTACAATGGAACCTGTCAAAGGGTGGGATATATTAGGTAGTAAGAGAGCAGTCAATTCTTGAAGCTGATGTGTTGGAAGCAGGAGAAATGGGCAAGTGCAGGGATATGAGTGACTTTGACAAGTGCCAAATTGACAAGCACAAGCTCCTGAAAAAGTTAATGCTGACATCTTTCTGTTTTTGCCAGCTCAGCAGTTTGTACTCCAGTAGCTCTTCTATGGGATTGGAGCATATGGACTAGCCTTCGACACCTATGATCCTGTCGCCGGTTCACCGGTTGTCCTTCCTTGGACCACTTTTGGTAGGTACTAACCACTGCATACCAGGAACACCCCACAAGATGTGCCATTTTGGAGATGCTCATAACCAGTCATCTAGCCATCACAATCTGGCCCTTGTCAAAGTCGCTCAGATCCTTATGCTTGCCCATTTTTCCTGCTTCCAACATATCAACTTCAAGAACTGACTGTTCTCTTGCTGCCTAATATATCCCACCCCTTGACAGGTGCCATTGTAGCAAAATAATCAATGTAATTCACTTCACCCGGTCAGTGTTTTTAAATGTTATGGCTGATCGGTGTATATTAGTAATGAAAGAGTTTTTTTTTTTAAATTGAAACATGTCCAAATATCTAAGAGTTGAATTGGAAGAAACTGGAAGCAAAATCAGAATACTGCCTGTGAGTTCTAGCCTGAATTCTATAAAATAGCTGGACACCAAATATCTTTCCTTTTCACTTCCCTTTTATTGCCTTCACAGTGCATATTGTTTTGATAAACTCACCTGAATTTCTGAATGGGCGTCTGCTTTTCTCTTGTGATGGCCACATGGCCAGAGTAGTAGAGAGGAAAGAAGAGGATGTTCCAATTGGTGCTAAACCAGGAGATGAAGAAAGGGCAAGAGAAGGACTTAAAAGTCCACTGGACAACCTGAGTGGTGCCCACCCAGGACGAGGACACACACAGCACCACCAGCAGGCCGCCTATGACCTTCAGAGCTACGTTAGCACAGGTCTGATAAGCGGTGACTTCGCCGCTCGTCTCACTGGCTGGAGTCTCGATGTGGGAGTCTGAACCTTCATCTCCTACAGATTGCACAATATTATTAATTAGTATAAAAATGGAAGTGATTGTAGAAAAATCACATGTGCCGACTGATCGAGGAATTCGGACTATTCTCGATAATCACCTTGAGTGACTCAGTAAAATAGTGGCCAATCGCTTTGTCATGGTAAGTGAGGAAGAATTACAAATTATGAACGAAAATGCTGTTCCTAAAAGCACTAAACATGCTATGAAGTTTGGTCTAAAACTATTCAAAGGTAAGGTGGAATTGGGATTTATTTTATCCCTTTCAATACAAAGTATTTTATGCGAGTCGGAATTGATAAGTGACACAAGCCTGCGTGCATTACATTTGCATGCTGCTTTTGAAGATTGAAATAAATTATTTTTAAAAATATATGATTTATTTATTTATTTTTTTAAAAAAAAAATCACCTGTGTATTTATACGAAAAGAATGACCTCAACTTCGTCTCAGTTATTATTCACCAATATTCACTTAGCTTTCAGTGAATAATTGTTAAAAGGCAAAATGGCAAGGCTCCACAAACCACTCTGTACTTTTATAAAGCAGAAAAATTCAAACAGTAGAGCTACAAGGTCTGCCATAAGAGAAGACTATGTAGTCCCTCTTAGGTCCAGTTCCTTTCGTCAACTATGTTTCTCTGAAACAGCTTCACATTATGGAACACATAACCAACTGAGATAAGAAATTGCATTTCCTACTCCACATTCACTCACCTTCTTAAGGACTGGCTTCTGAGCAGTCAGAAACGTGAGCACTTTTAACTGTATAGTAATTTAATCGTATTTTACCACTGTGGATACTGGCATCCTACCTGCTGATAATTTTCACCAAGTCTTCTGGTTGTTGCCAAGAGTGTCTGTTGATGTTTTCTGCTGCGCTTGTGATGGTTGAATGTTTTATGGTTTTGTGTCAGCCAATATGGTTGGTGTCTAGTCTTAGGCCCTGTCCACACGGCAATGGATTCAGGTGAATCTGATAAAATTGTTTATCGTTTCGGCCTGGCGTCCACACGGCACCGGCATTTTGGGTGCCCCAAAACGAAATCTTTTGAGAACGGGTTCCAGAGTGGAAAAATCTGGCAACGGCCCCATTGCGAAGTCTTCTGGATGAGTAGAACGGATTTGTTTACGATGACGTCACAACCACATGACTGTCAGTGCTTCACGCCGGGTAGAAGTGTAACGAACTCGATGCGAGTTGTCAACAAATCCTAGAACTTGGTTCATGAAACGCGCTTACAAAATATTTTCACTGTGAATATTTATTGTGTAATGGTGCAAAGAGAGAGTGAGAGAGTGAGAGAATAGCCCTTAGGGCAGAGTCTTTAGTCCAAACACTGCGGAAGCAGTACCAAACCGCGCACTGCCCGTGCGCTTTCCAAAAACAAAAACAATCCCGCCAGCAAAAATAGGAAAAAAAAGGAACGATCTCACCTCTTCAGATGTTGGTTTAAGTCTGACAATACATTCCTCAAAAAGGGTGTAGAAGAACAAAGTAATCCATCAACGTGTAGCATTCAATTTATTCCGGACCATTAAAGAATTCTGGAGGATATCAGAATGTTGGCGTACCGGCTTCCATCTACCCCATTCATTCCTCTTTCCGCGTATTTCGTTTTACGCTACTGATTAATAATCAAAACTTTATGTGGCTGATGCTACAGAAGAAGGGGTTTATGTGCATGCGTCTACTTCTTCTACTGTTCTGGTGTCTCCGATGGAACCGTCTTACAGCGCACGTAGAGGTGTGGCATGTGTATTGCATCGTTTTCAGCAAGCGTTGCGTTGCCATATGGACCTGAAATTTTACTGATCCGTTGGCCATGTGGACGCGATATTTAAAAAAAAATCTCGTTGCCGTTGTCGTGTGGATGTAGCCTTAGTGTTATTGCTGTCTTTTTATAGTGTCCTGAGGTATCCTGGTGTTCTGTTTCGTGTGTGTGCGTGTGCAGATGTGATTTTTTTATTTAAATTTTTATTTTTAATTTGGCTTTAAAGAACTAATCAACGGTTATCAAAACATCTTGCCAAAGGACTACAGTTGAAAATTAGCCTGCTGGCTCACACTGGCACATTTACAGAAATGTCGATTCATGTATGCTGTCCTTATTAATAAATAAATAAATGAAATAAAATGAAATAAATGACATCAGCTTGCACCAGATTTTGACATACTGTGCTCATTCATTTTAACATTATTTTCACAGAAAATAAGCCATGCTCATGAAAGTTATAAAACATGCGACAAGAAATCATTGCAAAAAGAAACCTCAAATTGAATCTATTGAGCATTTCAAGTCTTCAACACTGATCAGCTGCATCTGTCCTGGGTGTATCTCTGAGCTTGAGAAAGATGTGCTGATCAATAGATTGCAGTGTCAGTTATCTGCAGGTGAAGCACTAATGGCAAGTACCGTGAAAAATTGCTTACATGGCACAGTCCAAGCCCATGTCAAAAATAGCTCCACAGGGTTATGAAGCAGCACCACTACACTCTCCACTCATGCTACTTATTCACCATTTAATAAAGACATAAAGAAATGCTGGAGAGCAAACATGGCTTAAAAATAATGAAATGAAATGTTTCAACATTAAAAAAAATACTATAAACAGTAAGCCATAAAAGATGAAACAAAGTCAATATTTGGTGTGAGACGACCCTTTGCTTTCAAAAAAATAATAGTCTCAGGTACAATTAGTGCAGTTTTATACGGAAATAAGCTGTCGGTTTTACTGAGCATCTTGCAGAACCAGCCACAGTTCTTCTGGACACTTTGACTGTCACACTCACTTCTTAAAGCTAAACGGCCTTTCGATTTCATAAAATCAATAAAATTTAGTTCCCTCTGAAATTTGGTCACTGTGATATATGTTTATTCCTGTAATATCTAAAAAAAAACCCAGGCCATTCTGTGACTGGGAAGTTTTTTAATTTGAGGGGATTCCCAAGCAAATAAAGTGCATGAAATCGCTCGCTTTGCGCAGACAGAGGAAGTCCGTGTGCACATGCGCAGATTTACTTCTTTTGGGTTTTACAGCAGCTGGCATCCACAGTGTTGCGCTACTGCCATCTACAGGTTTACCGTACATTTGACCGTACACTGACAGTTACATCATTCTGTCGCTAAATGAACAGCTGATCACACCGAGGTGCTCGCTGACCGCCAATATTTATTAGTTTGGTCCTGCGGTTCCTTTCCTTCGCATCATAACGTCTTTTCTTCTCACTTTTCGTTACTGTAGTCGGTCTTTCACGTTTCATTCTCATACTCGCATCCTCCATTTTTCTCTCCTGTTTCAAATTTGTATCCCACAATGCCTTGCGTGAACAAGGAAAGCCCACCACGTGATGCATGACGTAGTATCTTGAATTGGGTCATGGTGAAGCAGGAAAAAAAAGCGGAGAATTTTGGGCCACGTGGCCTTAACATTACTTGTTACATTTAAAAAACCTAATAAAATTGGAAGTCTGTGATTTGGATTCAGTAGCTTTTGCTCCACTAAACAAAAATAATTGGATGTCAGGGAAAATTATTTTTATGACCTACACTTGAAAAATCTGAAAGGTACTCTAGTTTTAATTTTGCAGTAAAACCCAATAGCATTCATTATGTTTTCTTTTTTAATCTGAAAAGTGGTCTCTTATGTAATATGCTGTTCAGATACAAACTTTTTTCTGTAACTTCAATTTTGAGCTGGAAAACAAACGTTTGGAACTCTAAAATATTTTGTACTGACTTGATAATGTAGAAGTCATAAAATAGAAATCTATAACAAAGTTTGTCTGAAAACCCCCCAAAACAAAACAGGGGGCCTAAGACAGTATTGTAAATGTCTGTTTAACCAGGTCACATCCTACTAAACATAACCTCCTGTATGATTAGGCCAAAAAAAAAAAAAGATAGTGTGTTTCAGGTAACATGAAATACTAAAATAAGGTCGGTACGTAGGAAAATTTTCTTTTTTTTTCTTAATTTTTTTTTAATTTTGTTTGAAAAAATTAACACAAGTAAACATCTTACAAAATAGTATTTTGGCACAGAATCCTTTATACCACACATCATAATAAAATAAAAGTGTTTTAAATCTTTAAACGAATAAAAAAAAATATCGCAAGAGTTCGAGTTATGATCTACGGAAGCGTATTGCTGCCACACTCAAAAAAATTGGCTTAGAATCAAGTAATTACGTGAAAAGATATTGTTAACAAAGTTATCACGTTTTTACAATATATTTATCATGTAATAACATAACATCACGTAATTTCATGATACGAAATTATCACGTTATTTCATGATATTTTCATGTAATAACATGAAAACACCTTATCAAGAAATAACGTGAAAATAACGTCCTAGGCTAGGCTACTTCCATTAAAAGCAGACGGCCTAGCCTAGCCTACTGTAGAACTTGGGTCGAGCAAAAACGCCGAGCAAAAACATGGCTGAATCCTGAATGACTCCTATTTGTATAAATAGGGGACTACATAGGCGGCAAAATGTAGTGTTTTTCCCTGCCATGGAAGTGCACTTGTATACTGAAGAGGAAGCAATTTGCATTACAGCCTTGAATGAGGATTCAAAATGGCGACTCGGCTCAGTTTTGCCTTCCTCCTTCAGTATACAAGTGCGCTTCCATGTTTATGCAGGAGGGCTGATAGAAGTGGTGAAACATTTTACTTTTTATCGTTTCTTTCACAACTTGAATGCGTTGAAACAAAAAATTATGACAAACTAACGCCGCTTACACTAAAATATCGAGGGAAATTTGTAATAAAAACTTTACGGTCGGCAATTTCGCCACCGAAATTCTCGGTCGGTCGGGTTACCGGAAACACACTATTTTTTTTTTATTTGGCCTTATCTCTTCTCCTGCATTTAAACAAAACTGGTCACCTGGGAGCAAGGGGTGTGTGTGTCACTTTGACTCTGGGGACACAATAAGAGTGTTTCAACTCTTCTGAGCATTCTGAACTCAGATATGCTTTGCAATATATATATATATATACTGTATATATATATATATATATATATATATATATATATATATATATATATATATATATATACTACCGTTCAAAAGTTTGGGGTCACTTTGAAATTTCCTTATTTTTGAAAGAAAAGCACTGTTCTTTTCAATGAAGATCACTTTAAACTAATCAGAAATCCACTCTATACATTGCTAATGTGGTAAATGACTATTCTAGCTGCAAATGTCTGGTTTTTGGTGCAATATCTCCATAGGTGTATAGAGGCCCATTTCCAGCAACTCTCACTCCAGTGTTCTAATGGTACAATGTGTTTGCTCATTGCCTCAGAAGGCTAATGGATGATTAGAAAACCCTTGTACAATCATGTTAGCACAGCTGAAAACAGTTGAGCTCTTTAGAGAAGCTATAAAACTGACCTTCCTTTGAGCAGATTGAGTTTCTGGAGCATCACATTTGTGGGGTCGATTAAATGCTCAAAATGGCCAGAAAAATGTCTTGACTATATTTTCTATTCATTTTACAACTTATGGTGGGAAATAAAAGTGTGACTTTTCATGGAAAACACAAAATTGTCTGGGTGACCCCAAACTTTTGAACGGTAGTGTGTATATATATTAGTCGAGAGCCTACACCACATCATCACCATTTGAAAGGAACACCTGCACTGCTGCTCATTCATGCTTTTCTCCAATCAGCCAATCTGGCAGCAGCAAAGTGCTTAAAATCCAGCAGATACGGATTAAAAGCTTCAGTTACTGTTTAGATCAAAAATCACAATGGGGAAAAACATGATCTCTGTAACTTTGACTGTGGCATAGTTGCTGGTGCTAGACGGGCTGATTTGATTATATCAACTCTCGTGGGATTTTCACACACAACTGTCTTTTCAATTTATACAGAATCATGCAAAAATAAATAAATAAATAAATAAATAAAACAAAACAACAAAAAGCATCCAGTGGGGAGTAGTTTTGCAGGTGGGAAAATGCTTTTTTGGTGTGAGGTTAGAGGAGAATGGTCAGACTGGTTTGAGCTGCCAGGAAGGCTATGGTAATTCAAATAACCACTGTGGTGAGCAGAAAAGCATCTCAACACATTGAACCTTGAGGCAGAAGGGCTACAAAAGCTAGAGGTGTGACGATTAATCGATCCCCGGTCTATCGATCCATTTCAATCTGTGATTCAAAAATCGATTAAAATGTAATGAATCACGATTCACTGATGATTCACTAACAATACAACCTAATTTCATCCCGATAACCCTAGATGCATAACAAATTTTGACAAACGGCATAATTTTGATATTAAAAATTTGATTCGGTATCTGGAGCTGTACGTGGGCGCAGCCATGTTTGTGGTTGCTATAGCAATCTCGCGCGATCACGCGTTGCTTTGTGAACAACATGGTGGACGACTTGGAATTCCTGAAGCCACCGGCTTTTAAAAGCCCAATTTGGCGGCATTTCTTACAATCTCAGTGCTTTATGTCCTCTCTGGACAGTGAACGTTGTACCTCAAGAGGTGGTATTCATTTTAACACAAGTGACTGTATCTTTGTGTTTTAAAAGATTGAGACAAAAGCCATAAAGTTTTCATTGCTTTTTTGTTTCTTAGGCCCACTTTACACGGGGACGGTCTGAAACAAAAACGCAAAAGTCCGTTTTCGTTCTCACTTTTTTCCGCGTCTACACGACCGTTTTCAAGGAGGAAATCTGCGTCTATACGGTGACGCATAAATGTGTGGAATTCAATTGGATGTGCATGCCAGGCGGCTAGGTGGTGCTGTGAAAGACCTCCGCTATGTCTGCACACATGCGCAATGTCTTCCGTCTTGTCTGATCTGCACATCTGCGCCGCGAAAACTTTGACTACTTTGGCTATGGCTACTCGTGAGGTTAAGAAAAACTTCCTCCGACGAATTGGTGTATCCAAAAATTCATAAAGGTAATTGCATACCCGCCTCTGTTCATTAACGGTATATGTGCAGATTCGGTATAGATGTTCGAAGGACTCCTGGATGTTTATTAAAGCTGCCAGAGCAGCTTGAAGGTCCGTTGGATCGATGTAATCAGACATGCTCTTACTTTTTTACTTACTTTCTTACTTCCCGGGCTGGCATGTACAGTATATGACATATGTATGACGTAAACGCGTACCCGACGTGAGCAGATCCGAGCAGAGTTTCGCGTATTGGGTAGTTTAGACGGATATGCAACGGGGGCTGTTTTTAATTTATCCACTCTGGAAGGCGTTTTCAATTTTTTCCGTTTTTCAGCCTCGGAAACGCCGTCCCCTTGTAGACGAAAGGCACTTCTGATAAAATATTTAGTCGTTTTTACCCGACAGCGTCCTCGTGTAAACGGGCCCTTAGTGTTTTGCGGTTTGAAAATGAAAATGTGCCAAAAATGACTGAACTGTGATACATTCATAGTTACATTCAAAGTCAATGGAGTGACTGGAGTCTGAATAAAGACTACAAAGGCAACACGACTTGTTTGTTTTTAATTGCTCTACATTTCTAGGCTGACAGTTAACAGAATATTGACAATGATTTGCATCAGTTATAAAATAGAGGACAAAAAATGTGACTTGTGATTCAAATTGAATTGAATCGAATCGGAAGGTCAAAATCGTGATTCAAATCAAATCGTGAAAAAACTGAGCTTTATTAGAGGCGTGATGCGCTTTGTCGGCTATCAGCTCATATATGACTCGATTTCGTGGAATAATTGTTAAATATGTGGTGTGTCACACCTCTAACAAAAGCAGAAGACCACATCGTGTTCCACAGCTGTCAGCCAAGAAAAGGGATCTAAGGCTAGAGTAGGCACAGGCTCAGCCAAACTGGAAAGTTTAATTGAAGACTGGATAAACTGGTCTTTTTCCAATCTTCAGCTTTACTTAAGTTACCATAGTCTTACTTTTGGCTGGAACCAGTCTGGCTATTCTCCTTTAACCTCCTCTGATCAGCAAGGCATTTCTATGCACAGAACTGCCACTCGCTGGATGTTTCCTATCTTTGATGTGAAAATTAACTGAAGCTCTTGACCTGTATCTGCATGATTTTATACATTGTACTGTTGCCACATAATTGACTGATTGGAAAACTGCATGAATGAAGAGGTATACAGACTGTTTTTAAATGTTTAGTGAAGTAAGAAATGTTAGAAATGACTACTTTAGAAATGGCACTTTAGGCACACCACATATTTAACAATTATTCCACGAAATTGAGTCGTACATGAGCTGATAGCTGACAACGACAAAGCGCGTTGGGCCGAGTTGGCTATAAGCCATGTATGACGAGATTGAGTGGAATAACTGTTTTATTCTATCGATATTCACTGGATTTTGAGAAACAGAGCATTTTTTTTTTGCAAATTCGATAAATAAAAACTTTATACAAAATGTTTGACAAAATGTCCCCCCCCCCGGTCTGTCCCTCTGAGTTACATGTCAATCCTGAGATCAAGATGTTGACCTCTGTCTGATCCATCCAGATGCCCTACATCTGGTCGGAGTCTCATCACATTGCTCCTGTGGAGGACGGCCCCATATGGACAATTGAAAGTCACACTTGGAAGACACTCTGGACACTTACAGTAATGTTTTTACGGCTGAGGACTACAGTTGACTTGCTAACTTTAGGACTGGAGTTGTCATGAATAGTTTTGCACTCAAGTTTCTATCAATGAAGAGATATAACATCAACGAAACTGACTTCATGTTAAAACTGTTAATGTTATAGTCATGTTGTCTGTTGTTGCCCAAATGAGGATGGGTTCCCTTTTGAGTCTGGTTCCTCTCGAGGTTTCTTCCTCATGTCGTCTGAGGGAGTTTTTCCTTGCCACCATTGCCACAGGCTTGCTCATTGGGACTAGATTATGGATACAATTAGCTCATGTTTAAAGTCATTCAAATTCTGTAAAGCTGCTTTGCGACAATGTCTATTGTTAAAAGCTCCATACAAACAAACTTGACTTGACCTGAAACTTGAAAATCATTTCCGCTTTCGGCGGACTTCTTATAAACCTATCAACAACTGCACGAATGGACTTTGGTGTTGTTGTTTTTTTTGTAGAAAGTGCCGTCTTGCTGTCATGCCGAGGTATAAAATAGCTTTAGACATTTATTTAATTCTTCTTGGACATTTCAGTTATCTAATTTTCAAACTTCTTTGAGCTTTTGAGTCAGTCTAAAAAAAAAAATCAACAAATTTTAATGCTTAAAGGTGAAGAATGTAAACAAGCCAGTGAAATGACAGTAGCAACTTGTGAAAAATGCTACAGTAATAATTCTTGAAAACTAAAAAAAGATGCATTCTTACCATCAAATACTTTCATTCCATATTTTGTTGTTTGTTTGTTTTTGTTTTTTTGTATTTTTGGGGGTTTTGTTTTCAAGTAGAGTTTTTATTTCATCCTTGGTTGGTTCAGCAACACGCGCCGCCATTTTGTTTTTCTTTACTCACAATATATAAGCTGATAGCCTCATAGTAGAGTAGCCAATCAGAGCGCGTGATTGCTCATATCCAGTGAATGTGGATATAATAATTAGGTTTATACCAGTTATAACAGTTAATACCAGCACTGTGTATGAATCGATAGGCTTACCAGGTTTTCCCTCCAATTGTGTCTGCCTTTAATAAAGCACTCATTTAGAGTCAGTCAGATCTGAGAGGACGTAATTAATAAAGTTTCACAAAGATTTACATTTCCTTATTTAATAGCTAGGTTTCCAACCCTGGTGCTGGAATAACCCCTGTCCTGCACATCGCTACTCCCAGTGCACCCACTTCAGGAAGGGCTGTTAATTAGCTGATTAGTTGAAGTGGGGGTGTTACTAAACTGTGGATGGCAGGAGTTACTCCAAGACCAGGGTTAGGAACCTGTTGTCTATGGCAACAATAGCGATTACACTGTAATAAAACATTAGAAACTACAGGTGTTCAACATTTGGCTGGCACTGGATCTGAAAACAGCACAATGACACTTCCAGTTGAGAAATAGCTTACTGAAATAAATAATAACCCAAAGAAAAATGGCAAAACCAACACAATAACATTTTCCATGACATCCAATTCATCCTCCAATTTATACAATAAGAAGTATGCCTATTCACAGAAACCACATCATAACCCACAAACTTTAAGGGATTTACTTACAGTAATACATGCCCACAATGCTCAGTCATAAAAGATGATTACGCTCATGTTTTGGTTTTGTTTATACCTCCGTTTGGAGGTCAAGGGCAAGCTATCTGAGATCCTTAACCTCAGCATCTCTATATGCACCAATTACAGCATTACTCTGTGACATCTCCACATTATCAACACTTGAAGCCCTTCATATTTTATCACTAACTATTGATATTAATATCAACAGACTACATACTATTGGAAGCATAAAACAAAGAAACAAAGAGCCATAAATATATTAATTAAAAAGTACAAAAATTCACAGCAAAACTTAGAAACGATATTCAGCTCTGGGCTCTGCTTTTTGCTCTCTCTCATTATTTATCCAAACCTTTGGATTGGGTGGCACGGTGGTGTAGTGGTTAGCGCTGTTGCCTCACAGCAAGAAGGTCTGGGTTCGAGCCCCGTGGCCGGCGAGGGCCTTTCTGTGCGGAGTTTGCATGTTCTCCCCGTGTCTGCGTGGGTTTCCTCCGGGTGCTCCGGTTTCCCCCACAGTCCAAAGACATGCAGGTTAGGTTAACTGGTGACTCTAAATTGACCGTAGGTGTGAATGTGAGTGTGAATGGTTGTCTGTGTCTATGTGTCAGCCCTGTGATGACCTGGCGACTTGTCCAGGGTGTACCCCGCCTTTCACCCGTAGTCAGCTGGGATAGACTCCAGCTTGCCTGCGACCCTGTAGAACAGGATAGAGCGGCTAGAGATAATGAGATGAGATGAGACCTTTGGATTGTTGTTCTTTATTAATGTAATATACAGTTATTTGTACCTGTTTATCTCTGCCTTTGTTTTAACAATGAGAAACATAAGAACAAGAACAAGCCTTTATTTATCACATGTATACTCAAGCACAGACTTGAGCACACAGTGAAATTTCTCCTCTGCATTTACAACTCCAATTCCAAAAAAGCTGGGACGTTGTGTAAGCTGTAAATAAAAACAGAATGCGATAATTTGCAAATCATGGAAATCCTTTATTTCACTGAAAATAGTACAAAGACAACATATCAGATGTTGGAACTGAGAAATGTTATTGTTTTTTGAGAAAGATATGCTCATTTTGAATTTAATACCAGCAACATATTTCAAAAAAATTGGGACAGGGGCATGTTTACCACTGTATTGCATCACCTCTACTTTTAACAACACTCTGTAAACATTTGTGAACTGAGGAGACCAACTGCTGTAGTTTTGAAAGACAAATGTCCCATTCTTGCCCGATATACAGTTTCAGTTGCTCAAGTTTGGGGTCTCGTTTGTCGTATTTTGTGCTTCATATTGTGCCAAATGTTTTAAATGGGAGACAGATCTGGACTGCAGGCAGGCCAGTTTAGCACCTGGACTCTTTTACTACGGAGCCATGCAGTTTTAATATGTGCAGAAAACAGTTTGGCATTGTCTTGCTGAAGAAGGAAGGCCTTCCATGAAAAAGATTTTGTCTGGATGGTAGCATATTGCTTTGAAACATGTATATATCATTCAGCATTAATGAAACCTTCCCAGATGTACAAGCTACCCATGTCATGCGCACTAATGCACCTTCATACTATCACAGATGCTGGCTTTTGAACTGTGCACTGATAACAAGCCAGATGGTCCCTCTCCTCTTTAGCCTGGAGGACATGATGTCTAGGATTTCTAAAAATAATTTCTAATTTTGATTCGTCAGACCTTGGGACAATTTTCCACTTTGCCTCAGTCCATCATAAAAGAGCTTGGGCCCAGAGAAGGTGGCAGTGTTTCTGGATATTGTGTATATATGGTTTTAACTTGCATTTGTGGATGCAGTAATGAACTGTTTTCACAGACGATGGTTTTCTGAAGTGTTCCTGAGTCCATACAGTGATTTCCACTACAGACATGTCTGCTTTTAATGCAGTGTCGCCTGAGGGCCTGAAGATCACAGTCATCCAATGTCAGTTTTCAGCCTTGTTTCTTGCATACAGAGATTACTCCAGATTCTCTCAATCTATCAATGATATTATGTACCATAGATGATGTGATCCCCAAATTCTTTGCAATTTTACATTGAGGAACGTTATTCTTAAATTGTTGCACTGTTTGCCCATGCAGTCTTTCACAGAGTGGTGAACCCCTCCCAATCTTTACTTCTGAGAGACTGAGTCTCTCTGAGATGCACTTTTTATTCCCAGTCATGTTACTGACCTGTTGCCAGGGTTTTTTTTTAGCATTACACAATTTTGTCAGTCTTTTGTTGCCCCGTCCCAATTTTTTTGAAATATGTTGCTGACATCAAATTCAAAATGAGCATATTATTTTTCAAGAAACAACATCTCAGTTTCAACATTTGATATATTGTCTTCATACTATTTTCAATGAAATGTAGGTTTTCCATGTCTTTCAAATCTTCATATTCTGTTATTATTTATGTTTTACACAGTGTCCCAACTTTTTTGGAATTGGGATTGTAACTCATCTGAAGCAGTGAACACACACACACACACACACACACACACACACACACACACACACACACACACACACACACACACAAGTGAGCATTGAGCAGCTATGCTACAGTGCCCAGGGAGCAGTTGGGGGTTAGGTGCTTTGCTCAAGCACTTCAGCCCAAGGCTGCCCCATGTTAACCTAACCGCATGTCTTTGGGGAAACCCAGAGCACCCAGAGGAAACCCACGCAGACACGGGGAGAACATGCAAACTCCACACAGAAAGGCCCCTGTTCTGGGCTTGAACCCAGAACCTTCTTGCTGTGAGGCGACAGTGCACCTACACCACTGTGCCAGGATGGAATAACTGTGACAAATATTTATGCATAAGTTTTTCAAATTAAAATTTCGGCACGATGGTGTAGTGGTTAGCACTGCTGCCTCACAGCAAGAAGGTTCTGGGTTCGAGCCCAGTGGCCGAAAGGGGCCTTTCTGTGTGGAGTTTGCATGTTCTCCCCGTTTCTGCGTGGGTTTTCTTCAGGTGCTCCGGTTTCTCCCACAGTTCAAAGACATGCGGTTAGGTTAACATGGGACAGCCTTGGGCTGAAGTGGCCTTGAGCAAAGCACCTAACCCCCAACTGCTCCCCGGGCACTGCAGTATGGTTGCCCACTGCTCTGTGTGTGTGTGTTCACTGCTTCAGATGGGTTAAATGCAGAGGATGAATTTCACTGTGTGCTTGAGTGTGCATGTGACAAATAAAGGCTTTTTCTTCTTCTTCAAAAATCTATAAAAATATCAAACCAAGGGTTAACCTTAACAGCTTTGAGGGGGTTTACATTTGGAAATGTCAGGGTTTACTTGTGATATTTATTCTCTTATATGCAAAGCAGGAACAGAGACTCGTGACAGACTGAACAGAGAGGAAGACAGTTAGTAGCACAGAGCCAATTTTGCAGCAGACACAGAATGATCAATTTACACCAGGCCAGGAATAAAAGATGACATGCGCTAGACCATCATTGCTAATGCTCGGTCAGCACGTGCACTCACTCACACACACACACACACACACACACACACACACACACACAAAATGTGTGGTCGTGGCTTTCTGCTTTCTAGCAAAACTCCATGTTAATTTAAAGGCACTGTTATATCTGGTCACTTTTACAGTGTTGCATTATCCCCAGAGACTAAATGAATATTTTAGAGATTGTGGAGACATACAGTAAGATCCAAAAGTATGAGACCACATTCAATGGTGTCAGACTGCTTTTTTGTTGATGTTTTTTTTTTCATTTAAAATAAAATTTTTGCCGGAAATAAACAGAGTTTATATAATTTTATAAATTTACATTTATAGTAAAGAGAAATGTTCAATATATTGGATTAATTATTCAAAATTTCTTAGTCAATCTTTAAATTTAACCAAATTTGTGATATTGACCATGATAACTCCTTTTTATTTTTTTCGCGGTCCGGTTTCCATCAAATCGTGCGCTCTGATTGGCTCGTGAGCAGTCCGGAATCCTACGATACAGACCCCGGTTATGGACCTCTGGCGACTCACTCGTTCACAACTACAGCTAACATAGTAGCAATTTTTTGTCAACATTTATTTTCGCATTTCTCAGTATAATAGCATTAATTTTACAGCATGGATAGCGATAACGACAGTGTTCACAGCAAAAGCGAGTTTTACTACCCTGAGGAAGACAAAATAAAACATTTCAGGAGAAAGCCGAAAACGAGCTTGTAGCAGGTTTGTTCTAAATATGGTTTCCCTTTCGGGCGCTCTCATTTTCTGTTAGAATTTGGTAAAGAAAAAAATAAATATATTATTTACCAGCTTAAGGTCAGTCCGTATTGTGAAATACCATGACCTTGGCCTTGAAAATACTGACCTCGGCCCAGAGGCCTTGGTCAATATTTTCAAGACCTTGGTCACGGTATTTCACAATACGGACCTCCCAGCTGGTAAATAATATATATGTACAGAAGGCCAGATCTTTTTGAGTCTTATCGCTTCCATTGAAGCCCATATTCAGACACCAGTGGTGGACCTGGACTGATGGAGTTCTAATGGATTTGATGAAACATGGAGCATGAGGTTTTACACAAACCTGTAGAGTCCATGCCAGCTCAAGTTCCATATAATAGGAAATTCTGAACTTTATGTAAATATTTTTAAGATTACACTTTTCACTAAAGTTTTTGCCACTAATATAATTTGTAATGAAAATCTTTGCATGGGGGCGGCACGGTGGTGTAGTGGTTAGCGCTGTTGCCTCGCAGCAAGAAGGTCCGGGTTCGAGCCCCGTGGCCAGCGAGGGCCTTTCTGTGTGGAGTTTGCATGTTCTCCCCGTGTCCGCGTGGGTTTCCTCCGGGTGCTCCGGTTTCCCCCACAGTCCAAAGACATGCAGGTTAGGCTAACTGGTGACTCTAAATTGACCGTAGGTGTGAATGTGAGTGTGAATGGTTGTCTGTGTCTATGTGTCAGCCCTGTGATGACCTGGCGACTTGTCCAGGGTGTACCCCGCCTTTCGCCCGTAGTCAGCTGGGCTAGGCTCCAGCTTGCCTGCGACCCTGTAGAACAGGATAAAGCGGCTAGAGATGATGAGATGAGATGAGTAATTAATAGTGTCAGATTTGTGGAAAACACTATGTTTCTTGTGGGGACGAGACTCTTCTATTTAATTCCTCTAGTCTGACATAGAAATGTGTCTGAAACATCTATTTCTGTTCTAAGTGTCTAATTAACTACTAAGTACTGTAACTATGGAGAGGTCAGTATTGCTTGTCAGTTCAGGCATAAAAAAAGTTTTTCAAATGTTTTAACCTAACAAACTGAACACATTTGCTTTAAGGATGAAATTTTTACAGCAAACCTTATTTTTCACACTGCACTCGTCATTTATAAACACAGACATCACTGTCCTGCATGTGCCAGTGTTGTAAATCAACTGCATGAAAATTTGAATAGAAGGAATAGAAGAATAAATAAGATATATGTGTTTACTGAGTACTTCTAGTGGTTGCAAGTGAGGAAAAGCAAGAACTGTAAGTGGCTACAAAATAAATAGCAAAATTGAGGATTATTGAATCAATTAATGTAACTTTTAAAAAAGAACATTTAGGATAAAAAAAACCCCCAAAAAAACAAACAAAAAACTTCTTTACATTTTGCAATGTTGGGCAATTCTTTGGTCTGATGACAATGTTAACTATTTTAGCCTGAAGTTCATTCTGGACTGTTGGTCTTCTTAAGAGACTTCCTGCTACGCTTCCTCATTCTTTAACACTAACTCTACTTCTACCTTACATTCACTTCTTCTTTCTTTTATTTTTTTTATTCAGGTGTGCATTGGTGTCCACTAGTCCTGTTTGGAAGCTCATCATCTGAACCTTAAGTGTAAATACTTCATACCGTACATTATTGTGTGTTTTTCTGCATAAAAATAACAGAATTCTCCTAATAGTTTGTTCGGGTGTTCTCCATAAATACGGTAGTTTTGACCGAAGCTGCCAAAAAATTGTTCTATTTGAAATGCTTTCTCACAAGGAAACACTCTGTTGCATGATTCCATGTATAACCTTTAAGGTTTCTCCTGGAAAAATAACTATAACACCTGGAAGAACAACATTATTAGAGTAAAAACACTCATCTCTGACTTTCTCAGTCAGTAGAGAAGTGTACAGACATATAAAGAATTTTTTTTTATCTTTCTTTCACTGAAGTCAGTGTTCTTTCCTTGAATTTATATTCCTAAAATATGAAACGAGCAGCTCATGAAGCTGTAGTTTGGATGCAGGGAGCTGTGTGAAGAGTTTTGCAAAAAGTATGTCAGGAGTTTGTAATAAGATTTTCAGTTAAAGTGCTGGGTTTTGCACAAATATGTGAAGTAACAGTATGTAAGAAGTTGCTTAAAAACTGCAATTCTGAAGGAAGCCTTGAGTTGGCCTCCAGTTCTACCAATGAGATAACGTGTAAAGGGCTGACTTTGTTTTGCAATGAAATTGGGTTAATGATGCCTAACCTACACTCTTAGAAACCTATCCAAAGTCTTCTTTGGATGGTTAATGGGTCTAGTCTTCTAAAGAGGTTCTAATAAAAAACTTTTTCTGAACGGTAAACCATAAATTAGTGTTCTATAAAACCTCTATGTGTTCACCAAGTGGAACTTCTGCATGTTCACCAAATGGAACCTCTAAGTGTTCACCAAATAGAACCTCTGCATGTTCACCAAATAGAACCTCTATGTGGTCATCAAATGAAACCTCTGCATGTTCACCAAATAGAACCTCTATTTGTTCAACAAGTGGAACCTCTATGTGTTCACCTAATGGAACCTCTGCATGTTCACCAAATAGAACCTCTATTTGTTCAACAAGTGGAACCTCTATGTGTTCACCAAATAGAACCTCTGCATTGTTCACTGAATAGAACCTCTATGTGGTCATCAAATGAAACCTCTGCATGTTCACCAAATAGAACCTCTGCATTGTTCACCTAATAGAACATCTATGTGTTCACCAAGTGGAATCTCTGCATGTTCACTGAATAGAACCTCTATGTGTTCACCAAGTGGAACCTCTATGCGTTCACCAAATAGAACCTCTGTGTTCACTAAATAGAACCTCTGCATGTTCACCAAATAGAACCACTATGTGTTCACTAAATAGAACCGCTATGTGTTCACCAAATAGAACCACTATGTGTTCACTAAATAGAACCGCTATGTGTTCACCAAATAGAACTTCTGCATGTTCACCAAATAGAACCACTATGTGTTCACTAAATAGAACCGTTATGTGTTCACCAAATAGAACCTCTGCATTGTTCACTGAATAGAACCTCTATGTGGTCATCAAATGAAACCTCTGCATGTTCACCAAATAGAACCTCTATGTGTTCACTAAATAGAACCTCTGCATTGTTCACCTAATAGAACATCTATGTGTTCACCAAGTGGAATCTCTGCATGTTCACTGAATAGAACCTCTATGTGTTCACCAAGTGGAACCTCTATGCGTTCACCAAATAGAACCTCTGTGTTCACTAAATAGAACCTCTGCATGTTCACCAAATAGAACCACTATGTGTTCACTAAATAGTACCGCTATGTGTTCACCAAATAGAACCACTATGTGTTCACTAAATAGAACCGCTATGTGTTCACCAAATAGAACTTCTGCATGTTCACCAAATAGAACCTCTATGTGTTATTCTCTGAATAACAGACCGTTGCTATGGATCACATCATTAGCAGAAGCAATAAAATTATTTTTATATCAATATTTTGTGTCAAATTATTGATTTCTTTACTAAGTAGCCATGTAATAAGCAGGAAAATGTACAGCAAACTGATCACAAAATAACTCCCTTCAGGGTGATTCAAGACCCTTCCACCTTACGTGGGGGTCCTGCACCACACTGTCAGCATTTATTTTGCAATAATATCTGGCTCTCCGTACTACGTAACACATCAGCACGAGCAGCTTTACGTCCTGTTTGTTTCTATCCACAAATGAATACGTTCCAGTTGTTAAAAGAAGTATATTTCTGTGTGATACATAAAAGGCACTTCCCTAAAGCACTATCTACCTTAACCATAGTGATAAAAAAAATGCTGAAATAGTGATGAAACACTTTCTGCTGGTGTTATGACTAGTTCCTGCTTCAACTAAAGTGTTAACATATAATTTTAACATTAAATTATGCGCAATAAATCCTTTTAGAGCACCAAAGATTTGGAAGGATGATTCTACTAAACAGGATTATGCCATAACCAATAATAATGGCACAGAAATCAATGAACATCCTGCACATACTGTATTCCATTTAAAATACAGGTAAGCAACGTACCACCCAACTTCCCACAGGTCTTTAATATTCCAGCTCCTTCTTCAGTCTGCACGAAGTCCTATTAGCAAAGTTTCTACATGATTTGCAATCCAGTAGCAATGGATATTTTTTCATAAAGGAAAAGAGAGCCTATGTACACCCAACATTACATCATTTACATAAGCTTTTGGATCCCTTACACGAGCAACCTGCAGAAATGAACTTACAGGACAGACATCACAGCAGGTACAACATGGCTTCCATATTCTCAGCTTCCGCAGTACTCATTCATCACTCATTCATCTTCAGTAACAGCTGCCAACAGAGATTTGGTACGTCTCTGATATAGACAAGCAACCCTTTCTGCAAAAGTTCCACAATTCTATGCATTTAATAAATAAATAAATAAATAAATAAATAAATAACCTTTAGTCTGTTTGCCAAGTCTGAATCAGAGTGAAATTGATAATTTAGGTTTGTTTGTTACAACCCCGATTCCAAAAAAGTTGGGACAAAGTACAAATTGTAAATAAAAACGGAATGCAATGATGTGGAAGTTTCAAAATTCCATATTTTATTCAGAATAGAACATAGATGACATATCAAATGTTTAAACTGAGAAAATGTATCATTTAAAGAGAAAAATTAGGTGATTTTACATTTCATGACAACAACACATCTCAAAAAAGTTGGGACAAGGCCATGTTTACTACTGTGAGACATCCCCTTTTCTCTTTACAACAGTCTGTAAACGTCTGGGGACTGAGGAGACAAGTTGCTCAAGTTTAGGGATACATTCTTGTCTAATGTAGGATTCTAGCTGCTCAACTGCCTTAGGTCTTTTTTGTCGTATCTTCCATTTTACGATGCGCCAAATGTTTTCTATGGGTGAAAGATCTGGACTGCAGGCTGGCCCGTTCAGTACCCGGACCCTTCTTCTACGCAGCCATGATGCTGTAATTGATGCAGTATGTGGTTTGGCGTTGTCATGTTGGAAAATGCAAGGTCTTCCCTGAAAGAGACGTCGTCTGGATGGGAGCATATGTTGCTCTAGAACCTGGATATACCTTTCAGCATTGATGGTGTCTTTCCAGATGTGTAAGCTGCCCATGCCACACGCACTAATGCAACCCCATACCATCAGAGATGCAGGCTTCTGAACTGAGCGCTGATAACAACTTGGGTCGTCCTTCTCCTCTTTAGTCCGAATGACACGGCGTCCCTGATTTCCATAAAGAACTTCAAATTTTGATTCATCTGACCACAGAACAGTTTTCCACTTTGCCACAGTCCATTTTAAATGAGCCTTGGCCCAGAGAAGACGTCTGCGCTTCTGGATCATGTTTAGATACGGCTTCTTCTTTGAACTATAGAGTTTTAGCTGGCAACGGCGGATGGCACGGTGAATTGTGTTCACAGATAATGTTCTCTGGAAATATTCCTGAGCCCATTTTGTGATTTCCAATACAGAAGCATGCCTGTATGTGATGCAGTGCCATCTAAGGACCCGAAGATCACGGGCACCCAGTATGGTTTTCCAGCCTTGACCCTTACGCACAGAGATTCTTCCAGATTCTCTGAATCTTTTGATGATATTATGCACTGTAGATGAGGATATGCTCAAACTCTTTGCAATTTTACACTGTCGAACTCCTTTCTGATATTGCTCCACTATTTGTCGGCGCAGAATTAGGGGGATTGGTGATCCTCTTCCCATCTTTACTTCTGAGAGCCGCTGCCACTCCAAGATGCTCTTTTTATAGCCAGTCATGTTAATGACCTATTGCCAATTGACCTAATGAGTTGCAATTTGGTCCTCCAGCTGTTCCTTTTTTGTACCTTTAACTTTTCCAGCTTCTTATTGCCCCTGTCCCAACTTTTTTGAGATGTGTTGCTGTCATGAAATTTCAAATAAGCCAATATTTGGCATGAAATTTCAAAATGTCTCACTTTCGACATTTGATATGTTGTCTATGTTCTATTGTGAATACAATATCAGTTTTTGAGATTTGTAAATTATTGCATTCCATTTTTATTTACAATTTGTACGTCGTCCCAACTTTTTTGGAATCGGGGTTGTACTTGGTTTGGTTTCATTTCACACAGCAACGGAAAAAAAAAGTACTCAAATGCTTTCATTCATTCATCAGGAACTTTTTTTTTTGGTGGTAAAGCGTCCTTGGGTTTGTGAAAGGCGCTATATAAATTGAACTTATTATTATTATCTCATCTCATTATCTCTAGCCGCTTTATATTTCTACAGGGTCGCAGGCGAGCTGGAGCCTATCCCAGCTGACTATGGGCGAAAGGCGGGGTACACCCTGGACAAGTCGCCAGGTCATCACAGGGCTGACACATAGACACAGACAACCATTCACACTCACATTCACACCTACGGTCAATTTAGAGTCACCAGTTAACCTAACCTGCATGTCTTTGGACTGTGGGGGAAACCGGAGCACCCGGAGGAAACCCACGTGGACACGGGGAGAACATGCAAACTCCACACAGAAAGGCCCTCGCCGGCCACGGGGCTCGAACCCGGACCTTCTTGCTGTGAGGCGACAGCGCTAACCACTACACCACCGTGCCGCCCTCTTATTATTATTCATCAGAAACATGATGATGGAAGGAAAAACAAACTTTTGCCAAGGTTTGTAGAAATGCTAAAATAATCTGAGCATGGAGAACGAAGACTGCACCCAGGAGTTCACTAGGTAATTATATAAATTACCAGTTCATTTTGTATCATATTCATTTATTTCTGCAGCATTTTAGTTCTGTCCTTTGGCTTAGTTAGCAGATGAAAAAAAAAATGCTGCCTGTGTGCTTCCTTCAGTTGGGCCAATTCAGAGTTGAATTGCTTTCTCACCACAATCAAACTGTGTTAGAATTTTCTTGGAAGTGCACCAAGACCACAGACACCATTCACATTATTCTGGTTTTTCTAGTCTGCGTCTAAACACGAGTGCTGTTTTCACACCTGGCTAAAGCAATCACACGAAGGGAGAAAATGCACAAGGGTTCAATTCAAACAGACTAAACATTATATGCGGAGAAAACAGGCTATACGCACCAACTGCATATACGTTGATTATATTGTGTTGGATAAATCATGAATGTTGCATGAATTTTCATCATCTCCATCAGTATTTACTTACTGGCTAATTTTATGAGAATTAGCTTGTATTAAGACGCAGCAAACCCAAACAGAACTAAAATATGACTAGTGCATAATAGTAATGTAGAGTTTCTAGTTTAATGAGATTGTTAGCTCTTTTTTTTTAAACTGTTTTATTGCAGCCAAGTTCATTTCTTGAAGAACTATTTCAGCTTTCACAGTGACGTCTCAGCTCTGTAACAGCCGAGCACTAATCAGCCCAGCGTCTCGCTCTGTCTTCATTACACCTCTGGAATAAACACCAGTCTTTAGAGTGGCGAACTAGCCGACAAACTGCTTTTAATGCAGCAGACCTCTGTATCAGAGCCTGCTCTGTTTTGGACCCTGTGATGAAGCTACCATTCTCATCTCATCTCATCTAATTATCTCTAGCTGCTTTATCCTGTTCTACAGGGTCGCAGGCAAGCTGGAGCCTATCCCAGCTGACTACGGGCGAAAGGCGGGGTACACCCTGGACAAGTCGCCAGGTCATCACAGGGCTGACACATAGACACAGACAACCATTCACACTCACATTCACACCTACGGTCAATTTAGAGTCACCAGTTAACCTAACCTGCATGTCTTTGGACTGTGGGGGAAACCGGAGCACCCGGAAGAAACCCACGCGGACACGGGGAGAACATGCAAACTCCACACAGAAAGGCCCTCGCTGGCCACGGGGCTCGAACCCGGACCTTCTTGCTGTGAGGCGACAGCGCTAACCACTACACCACCGTGCCGCCAGCTACCATTCTACATTTTCCTATTTCATCACTTGTATCTATATCTCATCTCATTATCTCTAGCCGCTTTATCCTTCTACAGGGTCGCAGGCAAGCTGGAGCCTATCCCAGCTGACTACGGGCGAAAGGCGGGGTACACCCTGGACAAGTCGCCAGGTCATCACAGGGCTGACACATAGACACAAACAACCATTCACACTCACACCTACAGTCAATTTAGAGTCACCAGTTAACCTAACCTGCATGTCTTTGGACTGTGGGGGAAACCGGAGCACCCGGAGGAAACCCACGCGGACACGGGGAGAACATGCAAACTCCACACAGAAAGGCCCTCGCTGGCCCCGGGGCTCGAACCCAGGACCTTCTTGCTGTGAGGCGACAGCGCTAACCACTACACCACCGTGCCGCCAGCTACTATTCTACATTTTCCTATTTCATCACTTGTATCTATATCACTTTTTATTTTTCATATAGTTGGGAGTTTATATGAGTGTTCATATTAGTGTTCATTTGTGCTAGCTAGATTTATTGTGATTTTTAGCATTGTCAGATATCCTTTAGAGAGGAATGGACAAAACTTTTAGAAATGCAAAATACTGCAACTGAAAAATGTATTGACATAAAAGTCAGGATTTTGTATTTTACAGATGCTAAGATACCTGTACATTTTGTAAGGAGGACAGTAATAAAGCTTGAGGTAATGTTAGAGTTCTGGTGGATGAGCGCTAATGCTAGGTATCTTTCAAAACACATCTTAACCAGACATTTTATATGAATCCTGTGTGTTCATAAAAGATTAACACAGCTATGAGATGATTTAGCCTGCTAGCTAACATCCTAGCTTGTTAGCTAGCAAAAACATCTGTGCTCTTCCACAAAACCCCTTTACCTCGTCACTCACTACACCCTGACTCTACACACACACACACACACACATGCACAGAGAGAGAGTATGTAGGACCCAGCACAAATCAATACCCTTAAAACAATTTTTACTGCTGAAAATCACTTCAACCTGTGAACTCCATGGTGCTCGAATATTCAGCAAACAAAACATTATATGGTCGACGTACTTGTTTTATTCGAACGTCTCCATCAAGTTAATATCAAACATTATAAGCCAATCGCAAACATGATCCACACAACTAATTCATTTTGTCCATACTTTGAGTTAAGGGTTGTTTTACAATCAGGGTACGCAAGCTAAAAATCACATTTAACACTTATTATCTTCAATATCAAAAGGCTTGACTAAATAAACTTGGTTGTTTATTGTAGCCCTGTGATAGCTCTATTTACCATGCAAAAAAAAAATTGGTGATAACGTTATTTTTGGTGAATGTATGGCAATATATGTCATATTTAGCAAAATTACTCGTGTCATTTAGAAAAAGTGCGTTTTTGACCACAGGTAGCTCCAAAAGGGATGCACTTAAATCATTCTTTATACCATAAAACAAATATTTGGTTCCATATCATTGGAAACATAGTTAAGTTTTAATAGAATAGAATAGAATAGAATAGAATAGAATAGAATAGAATAGTCTTTATTGTCCCAAAGGGATATTTGTTTTCACATCAGACAAGTCAATGTTATCAGGTTCAGCATTAATCAGATCTTTGTGACTCACATCTCATAAACAAATACATACATACATAAACACCATTTACGTATACACCTCCACATACTTCCACATACATATACACATATACTCCTAGCTCCTACATACCCCCCCATATACTTTCACTCAAAAATGTTTCACTTTAATGTTGAATGCCAGTAAGTTTTCAGACTATTTTGATCAAATTAGGATGTAATTGTGTCCAAAAAATGTCCTCTCCGAGACAGCTAATTTTTCAATATAAAATAACATATCTAAAATGATTATTTTCATCCTAAAATGTGGTCAAGATATTGGGACATAAATATTAGAGACAACTAACACAAAGCTTACAGCCTTATATTTAAAAGCACTATGGAAGTAGTGGATTCTGAATTGTCAAAAAAAAAAAAAAAACGTCCTCTCCGAGAATCACTTCATTTGTTTCTCCCAGCCCTGCTTAAAGCTACACTTCATCTTCTTTATCTTATAGCAGATTACACAAAACTACCATACACATATGTCAAAAAATTACCTGAAATCTGTTCTTTAACTTGTCCTTCACTTAAAAACTGGTACAAGAACCAGTTTGAATCAATTTGAATTTTGGACCCCTGTGACACAAACTTTGTACCCTGATTGTAAAACAACCCTTAAATATTTGGCAGATCATTGAATAAATCCCAGATGATGTAATAGTGTGTGAAAATGTTTAACGCTGTAGTATTATTGTACACTCTAAACTCCAGTACATCCTCTTTTATTAATGAAAATTTGCATAACTAGTGTAGATAAGCAGAACTTTGTCTTGTTCAGAAGTAATTTTCACTTGTTTTGCTAATGCGGGGATTATATTTGGCTTTTCTATAAATGAATAAATTAAATAGTAATGAGTTTGATGAGTACTCATTCCCCCATCCATTTTGGCATATCACTACAGTGATGTGGCCACTCTGACAGCTTCAGCCATCAAAGTCTCTAGGGAACATTACAATAGTGGTTTCCCGTTGCCTTCTACTGGATTATTATAGAGGTTTTCTCCTCTCGACCATTCACACTCACATCTATGGACAATTTAGAGCCACCAATTAGCCTAACCTGGATGTCTTTGGACTGTGGGGGAAACCGGAGCACCCGGAGGAAACCCACGCGGACACGGGGAGAACATGCAAACTCCACACAGAAAGGCCCCTGTCGGCCGCTGGGCTTGAACCCAGAACCTTCTTGCTGTGAGGTAACCACTACACCACCGTGCCACTGAGTATGCATCGATATGTTGTATACTGAACAGTTTGCTCCTAGTGTTTATTAATTCAGATTATTTTTAAGGATGCAGTCTGAGTCAATTCAGAAACATTTCATGATTTTTGGAGCCAGAGAAATGATCAAATACAATCAAAAAGTCACTTGTTAAAGTACTGTAGTTACAAAAGTAGTCACGTTTCAGCAAATAACTCATGTATTTATTTCCTATATATTTGGGGGAAAAAACCCAACCCACTACAGTAGCAGTATTCAAGTCAGACTCCTCAGTACACTTTCCACCACCACCGTTCACATCAATGTCCCTGCACTCAGCATCTTCGCTGCCACTGAACAAATCCTACCTACTTTCTGTTCCTTGTTCCAGGTGTGTAAGCAATCCTGAACGCTATCTAAATCAGCAGAGAAACAAATTTGCTGTGTATAGATATGGAGTTAACTGTGTGCCACCACCATAGTTTTTCCAACACACTGTTAACACATGCTCATGTTCATACACGCACGTAACCTAAACACACACACACACACGCACAAAGGTCTTAATGTGTCTCACAATTTATGTCCGTTGCTCTCACTATGTTTTTTTCCCTCTCTCTTCAGTTCGCACAACCACACAACTGTTTACCTTCCGAGATGGGGCAGGTGAGGACCTGTGTGCTGTAAGAGCTGAGAGGAGCCACTCTAGCGGAATGTTTCTTCATCCTCCTGTGCGTCCCTGTTTCAGAAGTGTGCCCGGTGTGTGTGTGTGTGTGTGTGTGTGTGTGTGTGTGTGTGTGTGTGTGTGTGAGAGAGAGAGAGTTACACGTCTCAACTCTTCTGACAGATCGTCTTCACCCCTATGTGCATCTCTACTTTAACTCACTCTTTCTTTTTCATTTTCCTTATTGCATGTTCTCTCTCTCCTCCTCCAACTGTCAACTGACTTCCACCTGCCTTTCTCCAACTCTCTCTCTGTCTCTACATATAACCATAGCCTGCCTCGGTGCTCCCAGCATCACATCTGCACTGTCATTCTGTTATCCTGTGTCTCCTAGGGAGACTGGGCTTCAAGTGTGTGTGGTACAGTGCAATCATTCTCTCTCTCTCTCTCTCTCTCTCTCTCTCTCATGCTTCTCCTCTCTCCGCCTCCCCGGCTGCGCAATGGATCTATCGCTTTGTTTGGAAGGTAACCAAGCAGCTCAGGCTCATTATGATGGGTTTGCCCCTCTCCCCTCCTTGCCTCATGTCTATCGCCTACATTGTCATATGGGCCAGTAAAAAGAAATCATAGGTAATCGAAGAAGGTGCCATCTTTCTCTTCATGTCTCTTCTTCCCCAATCACTCTCCACCTCCTTCAGGAACTCTTGTCCTCAACTCGAAAGCTCTCCACCGTTACGTCTGATCGAGGTCTTGCTCTGATGTTGGAGCCACTGCAGCACTAGGCTTGCCAAATCCCAGGCCTCAGGGATGCTGCAAAATCTTCTCGATGAAACACTGCGCTTTTCACAGCGAATGCTATTTCTCTGATTACCTCAGGCAGGGTCGACTATGTTGTTCCTAATGTGTCAGTGCTGGACATCTGAACTACTGCTGTTGAGCGCTCAAAGATTCACAGACGAGTACAGAGATGAGTTTGGTTGTTTTTTTTAAAGATAGAGAGATTTTTCCACATACTGTACACATCAGGGGATAATAAATTGAGGAAATTGGTCCAGATTTCTGATCGTTTTGCTTGGCAGATCTACCTCTCTGCTTAGCTCTCATATGGCTGATAAAGGAAATGATCAATATTGCAAACTTTGATCATTTTATATTGAGCTAATTAGTTAAAATGCTGTTTCAAATTAGTTGGATGGAGTGGAATAGTTCAAAAACATACACCAATATCACTGTTGGCTTTTTTTTTAATCATGTCTGCATCATGATTTCATGATTATTAAAGAGGCTGGCATTGAATGATAGTACAGTATATAACACTACAGTGCAAGTATTAAATGACTGAGTTTGGGAAACTGCTTGAATGACGTTCTTGTTGTTTTTAAACTGACTAGTTTATATGGACAATGATTAATGTAAGCATCATAGTTGTGCAGTGTTACGTCACAGCTTTAGAGTCTCTGGATCCTGAGCTAAGGCTGAGATTTTAACTCTGAAACCTCTGATGAACAGACACTGAGCGACCACTACACTAATTTTGCTGTGCTTGAGTGTACACGTGACAAAAATAAAGACTTCTTCAAAGGCTTCTTCTAAATGAAGGCTGGGGATATGGTATTGATAACGTCACACACTGTCATCATTATACACTTTGATGAGCATGTGAGCGTCAGTGCTTAATATGTTTTTATAAACATCGAATATAATACTGAATTTATAGTTTTACATTATATAGTGCCAACCTTTCGTAGGCACCAGGTTAGCAATTAACTAAAGATCATGTACCATGAAGACGGCTTCAGGTATTGTAATACGTTACATAGACATGAGTGTTTTACTGGGAAATATGCCACTCATATTTTTCATACGAACTACAACTGTGACATATTTTCCAATATCCTCACTCATGAGGAAATCGATGAATTGTTGT
The DNA here is from genome assembly GCF_027579695.1 of Neoarius graeffei. Taxonomy (NCBI): domain Eukaryota; kingdom Metazoa; phylum Chordata; class Actinopteri; order Siluriformes; family Ariidae; genus Neoarius; species Neoarius graeffei. The sequence continues at coordinate 55,088,981 of NC_083579.1, forward strand.
GATAAATTTGGGTACTTTTTCTTTGTGAATGTGTCTATATAATAAAAAGAAAATCACACGTTGGCTTGACGACATGAAGTTTATCTTCTCATGTTGAAAAACTTGCACTTTTCAGATGAAATACGTCATGGATCTGAGTGATATATTTAAATAATATTGGCTGGCATTGAGTGGTATATCAGATATATCCCATTCAGCTAGCATGATACTGAATGAGTCAAAGATGAGTTCAATATCATGCTAGCTGAATGAAATATATCTGATATACCATGAAGAAAAGCCAGCCAATAATAATAATAATATTATTATTATTATTATTCATACACACTCTCTTCAAATCAGCATTCTTGAAGGCCTACGCTAGCCTAACCGCAAGTCGGCGCCGTCAGCACAGCAGTGGAGTCACCTTCCAGACGGTGTAGCGTTCATCAGTAGTGTTAGTGAATGCTAATAAAACAGTCAAGCCAGTGCTATCGAGAGCAAGTAGCATAGGCTAACGATCGAGAAACTAAGATTTCTGTCTCCAGACTCCTCTTCCACGCATGCTGGCTACAGTATTTTTCACTCAGACTTAAGTATTCATTTCCCTATGTAATTTACTTAGTTACTTTTAAAATCAACATCGACAACTATACACAAGGGAGCGACCTGGCAGCCAAAATTCTCTCAAAATCTTCCATATTTAACAAAGCAAACCTGGCGGCCATGTTCGTTTACAAATTGTCACAATTGCTCGCTAGCACAGAAGTTTTATGTCTCTGACTTGTCTCTTTTCCAGTTTTGCAATATCCATTGGTATGTTTTTCTTTTGTAAATATGCGTGAAGAATAATGAAAGTTTTGCTAGCCTTTTGGGTGTTCAGTGCGTCTTTCTCTTTCCCGGCAAACACAGAAATGATTGTGCACATGCGCAACAGAAAAGTTTCTCATTGGATATTCGTACTCTGATGTATGATGTCGTGTTGCCTTGACAATTCATTCTCCACTGGGTAGAGTGACGTAATACACGTAGGATAAGTGATATGATAACAATATTGCATGCTATCAAACCAAATGAATGAAACCGCTAGAAGGGAACAGAACAAATGTTTTAATTCAATCGAAAAAGTGTCCTGTATGTATAATAATTCCCGATATTTCACTCCGATTACGTCACTCCCAGTGTTTTCCCACTGACTAAACATGTGTTATCAAAATGGTGAACTGGTTCAAAATTAAAATTCTTTTGATTAACTTGCATTTTTTTATGGATGTGTCTATATAATATAAAGATCATTACACGGTGGTGTGAAGATATGAAGTTTATCTTCTTGTGCTGAAAAATATATCACTCGTCTGCTTCGCTTACTCATGAAATATACATTCATCACTCGAGTATAAACTTCATATCTTTGCGCGACTGTGTAATATCCTCTATTTATTTTTTTCACGGTCCGGTTTCCATCAAATCCTGTGCTTTGACTGGCTGGCAAGCGGGTCTGTATCCTACGATACGGACCCCAGTTACGGAACCCGGATACGGACCTCTGGCGACTCGCTCGATCACAACAACAACAACAAACATAGTAGCAATTTTTGTCAACATTTATTTTCGCATTTCTCAGGAGAACAGCATTAATTTTACAGCATGGATAGCGATAATGACAGTGTTCACAGTGAAAGCAAGTTTTACTACCCTGAGGAAGAAGAAATAAAAGAAAACATTTCAGGAGAAAGCTAAAAACCTGTAACTGTTGCTAATGCCGAGCAAAAACATGGCTGAATCCTGAATGACTCAGTTTTGTATAAATAGGGGACTACATAGGCAGCAAAATTTAGTTTTTTTCCTGCCATGGAAGCGCACTTGTATACTGAGGAGGAAGCCTTTTGCATTGCAGCCGTGAATGAGGATTCAAAATGGCGGCTCGGCTCGGTTTTCCCTTTTGGGCGCTCTCGTTTTCTGTTAGAATTTGGTAAAGAAAAAAAAATTATTTATCAGCTTAAGGTTGATCCATATGGTGAAATACCGTGACCTCGGCCTTGAATACTGACCTCGGCCCAGAGGGCCTCGGTCAGTTCTTTCAAGACCTCGGTCACGGTATTTCACGATACAGACCTCCCAGCTGGTAAATAACATATATATATATATATATTTTTTTTTTTTTTTTTTTGCCAGTATTGGATAGAACATATTTGCTTGGCCATATACTTTTATCCAAAGACATCTTTCATTGGAGCAGTCATAAGTTACACGCCTTGCCTCAGGAGCTTTCTGGCAGTCACAACCTTCTGACTCTCACTTTTTCAGAACTTTAAATGCGGTGCCACATATCTACACTGGTATTACATAACATTCACAAATAATTTCAAATTTCCTTATAATAGTATACTGCCATGCTGATGTACTGCATCATCATATCCTTTGTTTGCTTAAGGTTGAAATAGACAGCACAGCTAAAATAGGTTTATGTTTACTGAAGTGGAAAGTTTCCATTATGCGGTGTGGATTTCTCCAGCAGGGTGTGTCCCAAGACTTGGCTGTCCTAGCCCATAGCTGTCCTGTCAACTCAGGGAAATCCCATTAACACAGCATCATCCTAACACTGCAACACTCTGCGGTTTCAGAGTCATCCCTTCAATAGATCCACACTTGGTTCTTCAAACACCCACACACTCCTCCAACACACAGTTCCTAATCTCTCCCAGCAGACAGCACGACCACAGAGTGAGATATTCCTGACACAAGCACATGTCTCACCCTCCACATCTTTCTCTCTCTCCCTCATACAGTTGAAAACAGAACTGTGAGGCACACAGTAGAAATGTCTTTCTTCTTAAAATGCTTCACCTCTCAGAGTCAAGACAGACACCAAGAGAATAGACATCTTTCACAAATGTTTCACAGACAAATTTGGCTGGTTGAAAAAAAAACACAGAGAGAGAGAGAGAGAGAGAGAGAGAGAGGCCAGGTTTCCTTTATAGTTTTTCACAAAATAGAAGTGATATTTTTAACATTTCGATAAAAAACAGTTGCAAATGGTCTGTGTTTCCATTGAGTGGTGGAAAAGCTGGGTTTTCTCCTCTCGTGATAGTTTTTCCTCTTGCGATAACTCTTACAGAGCGCTCTTTTTGTTCAGAAAAGTGGCATTTCCATTTGCTTTTCATGTTATGCAAAAAAAAAGTTCCCATTTCAATTTTGTGAAATATTGCTTTATTGGATCATCTGAAAAACCACCTCATCCGAGTATGAAAACTTTTTTTGCAATATCTGAGGGTTTTTTTTCCGAAATTCAAGTTTCCATTACGCAACTTGATTTTACTGTAGTTCAAAATTTCAAACTGTGCATTAAGCAGGCTAATGGAAACACAGCTAGAGAGAGAGAGAGAGAGAGAGAGAGACAGACAGACAGACAGTTATCACATATATACAGTAGCACAAAGTGCTCTCCAACCTTATATTGCCTGCTTTACATCATTAATTTATGAATTCAAAGTATCTGTTATACTAAAACACTCGTAATCTGAATATGCCTGAGGGGACTAGAGTTCAAATTTCTACCATTTTGTGAATATTCCCACATGGAGACAAAACAGTCTTCTTCTAATGGCATGATTTTATGCACAGTGCTGCTGCCACATGATTGGCTGTTTGGATATTTGCATGACTGTGCAGGTGTGTGTGTGTGTGTGTGTGTGTGTGTGTGTGTGTGTGTGTGTGTGTGTGTGTGTGTGTGTCTACAGACAGACAGACAGACAGACAGACAGACAGACAGATAGATAGATAGATAGATAGATAGATAGATAGATAGATAGATAGATAGATAGATAGATAATGTAATATGCAATACCATGATCTGTATCTATGTCTATTCAGATTTAAAATCGGAGAGCATGGGTTAAATTGGTATAGGTTTTTTTTAATTAAATGTACATAAACCCTAATACAATGCCCCCAGAAATGAAAAGATAAGATAAGATAAGATAAGATAAGATAAGATAAGATAAGATAAGATAAGATAAGATAAGATAAGATAAGATAAGATAAGCTTTATTCATCCTTCGGTGGGGAAATTTACATGTTCCAGCAGCTCACTTATAGAAAGAGTCAGGAATAGGCAGTAACAAAAAATTAGAGTGCAATAAAAGTATAAAAAATAATAAGAATAATATAAAATAAAATAAATTAAGTAAAAAATAAAAACACGGGCCATGTATGTAATGTACACAACAAAATAAGAATGGAACTTTTAAAAATGACAAAAAAAAAGACAAAAAAAGAAGAAGGAAAAAACCCTCAGAAATTCCAGCATGGTCTGTGACTGGCTCTGACACGTCCTCAAACTGGAGTTAATAACTGGTCTCTACTAGAACTGTGCAAGAGACTGTTTATTATTATTATTATTATTATTATTATTATTAATTTTTTTAAAAATCCTGCTCACGCTGTTATTATTTTTGCTTGTACCAGCCTGTGATATATTCCAATGGACTTAATCGCTTCCATTTCTCAGAATATCAACAAACTAGTAGCCCTGACCAGGCAGTTATTAAGAATGAATGTGAGTGAGTGAGTGCGTGCATGAATGAATGCTGCAAAAGCATGTTAATGAAAGTGGCCCATTTTTTGTTCCGTGAGTTCTATATCTGACAACTCGCTCATGCCTCCATGAAAACCAAAACCACCTACTCGCACAGTTTTGGTTGCTTTCCGTGGGATCCCAGTTGCAATGAATATCTTTAGTCTGAATCTAATATACAGTAGATACAGATGTAACGCAAACCTTTTTTGCCTCCTCTCATATATTCATTTGTATCTTACAGAACACATTATCTGCTCATTCCGGATAATGTATTATATTTGGTTACATTCATAGTAGTTTCTTTTCTGTCTTCTAATTGACATCCCACCTGGGATCTCATTATCAGCACTGCTTTATAAGTCTAGCTAGCACTATCCATCCATCGTCATGGACTATGATTCTGAATGCGCCCCTTCTTTCCCCCTCCCTTAGCAACGGCCAAGCTCTGGCCTTCTACCCTGATACACTGCTGCTATCAGGCCTTTGTCATTTAGATCAGTGGCATGTTCCTCCACTATTGTCTACACACCTTGCCTGCCTTTTGTATGTCTCTAATACTCAGCGCTCTAGGAGACTAAAGAAAGAGAGAGCTGAGAGATATGAAAAAATGGAGGCAACACCCACACAGTGAAAGTGTTTTACACACTTCATATCCACTTATTCAACTAAGACCTCATAAAAGACCTTCAAGCGTGGAGGCGATGAGTGATTTGCATAGATATTTAAGCACATCTTTCATGAGCAGTCTCAGCTTGGAAATAAAATGGGTCTTTTTTTCTCTTGTGGACTAGAATCATGTGAGATTTTGAGATCTGAGATGGGTGAAATTAGGATGTGTTTATGACAGAAGGAAATTAGGATTAGTTTATAGTTTAAAAGTCAAGCAAACTGTAAACTATAGAAATGTATATGGGTTAAAAATGGTGAGGGTGACACCATGTGGATATGGCAAAGTGGTACAACATAACTACAGAAATCTAGCGTTACTATCATGATATTATATAATACGATCTTGTAATTATATACTACGATCTTGCTTCGACATACTCATCAGGCATTTGTGTTACACTAATCATCCATTCATTATCCATAACCGCTTATCCTGTGCAGGGTCACGGGCAAGCTGGAGCCTATCCCAGCTGGCTATGGGCGAGAGGTGGGGTACACCCTGGACAAGTCACCAGGTCATCCACATAGAGACAAACAACCATTCACACTCACAGTCAATTTAGAGCCACCAATTAGCCTAATCTGCATGTCTTTGGACTGTAGGGGAAATCGGAGCACCTGGAGGAAACCCATGCACACACGGGGAGAACATGCAAACTCCGCACAGAAAGGCCTCCATCGGCTGCTGGGCTCAAACCCTTGCTGTGAGGCAACAGTGCTAACCACTACACCACTGTGCCACCACACCTATCGTTACACTTTTAATTTTTCCCCCAGTTTTGTAAGCAGGGTGGCACGGTGGTGTAGTGGTTAGCGCTGTCGCCTCACAGCAAGAAGGTCCGGGTTCGAGCCCCGTGGCCGGCGAGGGCCTTTCTGTGTGGAGTTTGCATGTTCTCCCCGTGTCCGCGTGGGTTTCCTCCAGGTGCTCCGGTTTCCCCCACAGTCCAAAGACATGCAGGTTAGGTTAACTGGTGACTCTAAATTGACCGTAGGTGTGAATGTGAGTGTGAATGGTTGTCTGTGTCTATGTGTCAGCCCTGTGATAACCTGGCGACTTGTCCAGAGTGTACCCCGCCTTTCGCCCGTAGTCAGCTGGGATAGGCTCCAGCTTGCCTGCGACCCTGTAGAACAGGATAAAGCGGCTAGAGATAATGAGATGAGATGAGTTTTGTAAGCATGTAGCTGTACTGTGGCATTCATTATATCTAAATATTGTGGCATTAGTACGTCCCTAATCAGTCACTAAAAAACAATGCCACACATCAGTCTACATCTATAGAATGTGTAATAGTATGAAAATACCTGACCCTGGATTATTAATATGCCACCTCACTCCTCCATGTATTATGGCAAGACCATCAGGGCCTTAGAAGAGCTTTAAAAAGGGGGGGTGGGGGGGTGGCGCTGAATGCCTCTGTGGCTGGATGTTCCTGGCATAGTAAGTAATCAGTGTAAGTAGATTTGCAGTCATGGCGCCAGCAGTTATAACACTTTCTACTCACTCAGTCCCTCAGTGCAGATATGTTAAACAGCCAGAGGGGGCAGTATAGAGTACATAAATATAGACTATAGAAATGTAATACTGTATTTGACATGCTGTAATATAGGAAGAAACATTTTAAACAGCGTCTCTTCTCTAGGAGTTCATAATCCAATATGTCTTCTAAATACACATTTCTGCAGCAGAAAGAAGGAAAAACCCACAAGTCATACACACTCTGCACACACTACACATAATGCAAAGAATGTTTTAAAGGGATAGTTCGGGATTTTTGACATGAATCTGTATGGCATCCCCATCAATAGTGTCGTGCAAACACACAGACTTACCCCTGACAGCATCCTGTGAGTCCAGTTCTCGTCCAGTTTTGGTCCAGACGAAAGTAGTCCGGCAAGTTTGTTGGGGTCACGAAAGTAAAACGTTTTTCGTCTCAAAACAGTATGTGTTCAAAAGAGTGATATATTTGCATCACAAAACCGTTGCCAAATAAAAAAAGTCAGACCTCGAAATCGCTTGGCACTATTTTCTCTCCCTTCTTATCACTGCGCGCTGCCGCCAGGTGACAGCCACGGCTGTTTCATTCATTGTTTACTAGTGATGGGAATTTCGGCTCTTTTGGCTCTTCTTACTATAAGGAGCCGGCTCTTTCGGAAGATTTTTTATAATTATTTCTCATGACTTGTACGTTCACATCGAGTACACATATCAATGCAAATTAACACGAAGGGATTTACTAGACCAATTTATATCTGGAACTATTTTCAGCCACAGCACAGGCAAAGCACTGCTGCAGGCGCAAAGACACCACGCAGCGCCTGAAAACGGGTGCGCAGCACCTGAAGACCCATTTTCAGGCGCTGCGCGGTGTCTTTGCGCCTGCAGCGGTGCTTTGCCTGTGCTGTGGCTGAAAATAGTTCCAGATATAAATTGGTCTAGTAAATCCCTTCGTGTTAATTTGCATTGATATGTGTACTCAATGTGAATGTACAAGTCATGAGAAATAATTATAAAAAATCTTCCGAAAGAGCCGGCTCCTTATAGTAAGAAGAGCCAAAAGAGCCGAAATTCCCATCACTAGTAAACAATGAATGAAACAGCCGTGGCTGTCACCTGGCGGCAGCGCGCAGTGATAAGAAGGGAGAGAAAATAGTGCCAAGCGATTTCGAGGTCTGACTTTTTATTTGACAACGGTTTTGTGATGCAAATATATCACTCTTTTGAACACATACTGTTTTGAGACGAAAAACGTTTTACTTTCGTGACCCCAACAAACTTGCCGGACTACTTTCGTCTGGACCAAAACTGGACAAGAACTGGACTCACAGGATGCTGTCAGGGGTAAGGTCAGTGTGTTTGCACGACACTATTGATGGGGATGCCATACAGATTCATGTCAAAAATCCCGAACTATCCCTTTAACTGTCGGCCATATAGTGCCATCCTAACAATACGAAATAAGCACGCAAGTAAAAATCATCAGCTTGGACACATGCCACACAACATGTCTACTCCTTACCCAAGCTGTATTTTTGCCTGAACAGTGCTTATACCACAGGTCTCACGCCACATACAGACATATCATCACACTACAGGGGAGTGGATGGTATCCAAAAAATGCCATTAATGCTGGAATTTCATCTTTCCACTCCTAAACTTCGCTCTCTACTCTTCAAATCACACACAGTAATTCTACACACATGGACTGATGGTTGCAGGGTCAAGCATTCAAGTCAGCAGCCTGCTCTATCTCTATTGTTAGCGAGTCCGCAGCTAACAGTGCCTCTCTGGTTGTATAGCATCCCATTAGGCTTGTAGATAAAAATAGCCCACCAAGAGAGGAGGTCTCAGGAAAGCTGGAGATTTGAGTGTTGTGATTGGGCTGACTCTGCACTCAGAGTACTCAGCCAAAATGCTTAAATCATATCCAAATATATCTAATCACTTTACTGGGAATTAAATCTCTCTGAAACTCTTTTCCTGAATCAATTACAGCTGTACAATTTCCTTGCAGATTCACTGCAATATGTAAGGGAAGTCAACTTAGGAAGATTCGGAGTACATGCTCTGAAAAAGGGTTCTTGGATGGTTCTTTAGAGGTTTGTTGAATAGTTAAGGGTTCTTCGAAATTCCCCAGAGAGACAATCAAAGAACACTTAAAACCACAATCTGGTCACCTGCTGGTTCAGCTCTTGTAGCCTGAAAGGGTGGAGGCTAACACATGCTTCCTCTGGGACATGTGAATATTTTTTGAACTGCTGCTCATGCTGCATCCCCAGGCAGCATCTAACACACTTGAAGGAAAAAGCTATCTGCCATCTTTTTCATGCATTAACTCACAAGTGGTAGCACGGTGGTGCAAGTGGTTAGCACTGTCAGCTCACAGCAAGAAGGTTCTGGATTTGAGCCTAGCGGCTGACGGGGGCCATTCTGTGGGAAGTTTGCATGTTCTCCCTGTGTCTGTGTGGGTTTCCTCTGGGTGCTCTGGTTTCTCCCACAGTCCAAAGACATGCAGGTTAGGCTAATTGGTGGCTCTAAATTGTCCATAGGTGTGAATGTGAGTGTGAATGGTTGAGAGGAGAAAACCTCTATAATAATCCAGTAGAAGGCAACGGGAAACCACTACTGTAATGTTCCCTAGAGACTTTGATGGCTGAAGCCGTCAGAGCGGCCATGTCACTGTAGCGATATGCCAAAATGGATGGAACTCACAAGCATCCAGAATGGGCTAATGTCTGTGATTGACAGGGTAGAGAATAATGACATCCCTCCCACCCAGACAGCGTAGCCAATTTTGCTCTCTTGGCTCCTGGCTTTCTGTGGATTCAAACTCAATCTCCCAACAATAGGGTAAATGCTTTATGTTGCACCACTCAGAAGGTGAATTGCAAGGGTTTTTTGTTTGTTTGTTTGTTTGTTTTTTAAGTAAAGCTTATTTCTGGGGCACAGCAGGATAATTTCAGTGTAAAGTTAGCTGGCTCATATGTGTAATGTGTTCCACTTATTTACTTGGAGGGCTAAATCAGAATCAGCTGAATCGAAAGATGTTTCTTTCACAAATATAATATTTTTTAAAAATATACATGAAAGAAAAATACCATAAGAGATGCACCAATCCCTTTTTTCCTACCTTCAGTACAAAACCAAAGTCAGACTGTCAGCCAATACCCATGTGCAAGATATTTGTTTTAGTCAGTCGTTAGCACACGTGGCAGAAAAACATCAATAGATCAAATAAAATATGTCAGATCCAATCCAGTACCGGTGCAGGCTAATATCAGCAAAACCCTTATATTATACATCACACACTATATGTTATATAAATGTATAGGCATTTTTAAAAATCATTCTCTCTTATTATTCTAAATTCTTCTCTGTTCATAAAATTTTACTGTGATTGTTCTGATAAATAATGGCACTGACGTTGCTTAATAAATCAATATAGTTTAGCCAAATTAATGGAGGCCTATCTTTAACTGACACAAGTTTCCACTGCTATTGCAATGTGCCACAGTTTAATTACGTTATGCTAATTCTGACCATAAAACGCAGCCCTATTATTACTACGGAATATATATTTTTTTCATTTGTCAGTAATACAGTTACTGACTTGATGCTAAGTTTGGTCTGGAGTAAATAATGGATGTAGATTTGTGTATTTACAGTAACAGTAACTCTTTGCTTCCATTTCAGATCATACCACTCTCAGCCTTTCACACTTTTTCTATTTATATAACTGCCAACTCAGACTTTAACGGCTATAATAAGTGGGTGTAATTTCAAAATAAAGACCTGAAGGCGCTCAACTATGACCATTTAATCAAAATATGACTGTAATAATTATATAAGGTATGTAACGGTATAAGCTTCTGGATGTAGTTTTCACAAACCCTTTCCCTCCTCAGCATTCGGCTGGTAATAAAAAGCTCAAGCGGTATAAAAGATGTCTGAGAGAAATGCAATTTCTTTCCTCTATAAAGCTGTCAGAGCAGCAATTTCTTACATCAGAAGACACCAGCAGTGCAAGGATGTTCTGACCCTCCTCTTTGCCCTCTGTTATTTTGTCCGTTTTGAATGTTTTAATTATGGTGCACATAAGCGTTTAAGTAGTGCAGCAAATGGGCTGAAAGCAGAGTAGTAGTGTTGGATTACTAAACAGTAAAGCTACTGTTACACAAAGAGCTACAGAGCACAACATCTGAGTGCATTTCACACTGGTGGAGTTTAAAACGCTGCAGTAAAAGTCACAATAAATCCATCCATCCATTATCCGTAACCCCTTATCCTGTGCAGGGTCGCGGGCAAGCTGGAGCCTATCCCAGCTGACTATGGGTGAGAAGTGGGGTACACCCTGGACAAGTCACCAGATCATCGCAGGGCTGACACAGAGAGACAAACAACCATTCACACCTACGGTTAATCTGGAGCCATCAATTAGCCTAACCTGCATGTCTTTGGACTGTAGGGGAAACTGGAGCACCCACAGGAAACCCACACAGACACGGGGAGAACATGCAAACTCCACACAGAAAGGCCCTCGCCGGCCGCTGGGCTCGAACCGAGGACCTTCTTGCTGTAGGGCGACAATGCTAACCATTACACCACCGTGCCGCCCTGTACTACTTTAACTGGAACATAAATTCCACAGACCCTCATGGGACAAATTTGTTTCATTCTTTGTGTCATTATTAAAATATGCACAATAATATTTTTGTTTGTATTAGACCCATAGAGCTTTCTACACCTGAACTTTCCACCAACAGGGCACAATGACAAGTTGACATTATTTATAGACTTGTTCTTGAGTTATTGATGTTTGGATTAAACCTGTTCCATTCAAGGCACCAGTTAAATTTCCTGACTGAACGATGTGAACTCAGGAATAAATATATCATACTTTTATAATTATAGGATTTCCACCATTATAACTAAATTATATTTTTCAAAAAAAAAAAAAATCACAGAACCTCTGGCTGTGTTTGAACCCCTGTGCATCCCTGGACCACTGTTCTAGAGCACAGGTTCCCAACACTGCTCCTGGAGTACCCCATATCTTGCATATATATATATATATATATATATATATATATATATATATATATTTTTTTTTGCATTTTCCCTGCTCTAACCCCCCACCCACACCCACACACACACACACACCATCTCAATAGGAATTAATTAGATGACTAATTGGAACAGGGAGCATGGGAAACATTAATATGTGTCAGACAGGGGGTACCCCAGGACCAGGTTTGAGAAATCCTGGGTTCTAGAGCATACACTCTAAAAAATAAAGGTGCTTCAGTGGTTCTTCAAATCTCTGGATGGTTTCATGGAGAGTCAAAACTCTGTGATGAACCATTACATTATGCGAAAGGTTCTTCACATTGGAAATGGTTCTTCAGAGCCTGGCAATCTCTTACCATTTGCTGGTCAATGCACATAGGCTATGTTTACACAAATCTGTCTTCACTGCTCAAACAAATGGTTTAAATGGTTCTTTAAAGAACTGTTGCATGAACGGTTCTTTGAAGCTTTGAAAAAGGTTCTTCTATGGCATCGCCCTGAAGAACCGGTACTGGCACCATTATTTTTTAGAGTGTAACACTTGCATTGCATGTAAAGTTTGGCAGGAAGTTATGGCATGTGCTGCCTACCTCCAGTGCACAGCATGTGGTGCAGTGTGGATTTGGAATCCATCAGGTTTAAGAGGCAAACCCACACACATCTATAGAGCATCAGTGTACACCAAGCAAAATGAAATGGTCCATCCTGAAAGCTCCAGTGCACCAGTTTGGCAGCTTCAGTGGCATCATGGCAATGTGTTGGGAAGCAATGCCAGCCTTATTAACAGCAGAACGATCTGCCAAGTGCAGACTCAGTTCGAGCAGCTTTATTATTCCCTCGTATGTTACTTACTCCTGTGGCTGGAGTATCCTGGGTAGTAGCCATAGTAGCCCGTCATGCGTAAAATGCGGTCCTCGATGTCGTGCACGCCGTTGGCCGCCACGCGCGGCGCGTGCCCGTAGCCCGCTCTGGGAGATGCTCTGGTCGGTAGGTGCGAGCTCTTCGTGCTCTTGGCCGATTCGGGATGACAGCTCGCCGGTTCCAACACAACACTCTCTGTGCTGCTCATCCTCCTGGACAACAGGGGGAAAGGCGGCTCGGCTTCTAAGCAACAACCGAGAACCACGCGAGAGCCGCTGACAAAAGCATCACTCAGTGGCGGAGGAGACGCATTCCGATACTACTACACACATCCAGAGAGGAGGGGGACAAACTTGGCTCGGGAGCTTTCAGCAGCTGGACGCCAGGGGGCGCAACACCTGCGCCTAGCAAATCCGCATCAAAGCCGATTCAACAGTATGCCATCTCATCTCATTCTCTCTAGCCGCTTTATCCTGTTCTACAGGGTCGCAGGCAAGCTGGAGCCTATCCCAGCTGACTACGGGCGAAAGGCGGGGTACACCCTGGACAAGTCGCCAGGTCATCACAGGGCTGACACATAGACACAGACAACCATTCACACTCACATCTACGGTCAATTTAGAGTCACCAGTTAACCTAACCTGCATGTCTTTGGACTGTGGGGGAAACCGGAGCACCCGGAGGAAACCCACGCAGGCATGGGGAGAACATGCAAACTCCGCACAGAAAGGCCCTCGTCAGCCACGGGGCTCGAACCCGGACCTTCTTGCTGTGAGGCGACAGCGCTAACCACTGCACCACCGTATGCCAATTTATTTATTTTTTAATTTATCCTTTATTTTACCAGGAATATCCATTGAGATACATTATCTCTTCTTCCAGGGAGTCCTGGCCAAGGTGGCAGCAAATAAAAAGTTTCAATATACATAGACAACATACACATTGAACATGCAATATTAACACACATAAGCACACAGGCATTCCAAAAAATGGAAATAAAATAAACACAGACTAACAGACTAAGCACGTAGACATTCCAGACGTCAACATTCCAGATGTTATGGACAAGAAAGAATAAAAAATGAATTAAAGATATAAGGGTTAAAAATTATGAAAAACAGTGGCACTGTTGTGTGAGAACTGAGTTTAAAAGATTTTTAAGGACATTTAGGGAGGGTAGGGAGTCCTAATTTAAAGTATTTTGTAATGTATTCCACTCACGTGCTGCATATGAACTCAAGGCAGATTTGCCCAGTTCTGTCCGTGTCCAATGAAATAGTAGTTTATGCCGCAGGGAATTGATTTGAAGTTATGTGATAACATTCACACCAACACAGCGCACTTATACAGTCCCGACAGGGTTATAAGATTACATTCCCGAGAAGGTTATAAGCTCTCTATAATATTACAGGGCTTCTGCTTTTCATCAGGTCTTACCATGAAGCAGAAATAATGGTGGAGAATATTGCACTTCTCGTGGGAATATTGTTAGTAAGGAAGTACATCTGCACCCCCCCCCCCCCCCCCCGTTTGTTTCACTACTTCCATTGACATAATTGTTATTGCAGTTAATTAATGCTGTGCCTGCACCTCACCTTCACCTTAGTAATGAAATGGAAACTTTTTCTCTCCTTTTTTTAAAAATGTATTTATTTATTTCCATCCATCCATCCATCCATCCATCCATCCATCCATCCATTATCTGTAGGTGGTGTGGTGTAGTGGTTAGCACTGTCGCCTCAAAGCAAGAAGGTCTGGGTTTGAACCCAGCAGCCGACGAGGGCCTTTCTGTGTGGGTTTCCTTCCACAGTCCAAAGATATGCAGGTTAGGTTAATTGGTGGCTCTAAATTGACCGTGAGTATGAATGGTTGTTTGTGTCTCTATGTGTGTGTCAGCCCTGTGATGAGCTGGCGACTTGTCCAGGGTGTACCCTGCCTCTTGCCCATGATCAGCTGGGATAGGCTCCAGCTTGCCTGCAACCCTGTAGGACAGGATAAGTGGCTACAGATGATGGATGGATGGATGGATGAATGGTTGTTTGTGTCTCTATGTGTGTGTCAGCCCTGTGATGAGTTGGTGACTTGTCCAGGGTGTACCCTGCCTCTTGCCCATGATCTGCTGGGATAGGCTCCAGCTTGCCCCCCACGACCCCACATGGGATAAGCAGTTACAGATAAAACAAACAAACATTATCTGTAGCTGCTTATCCTGTTCTACAGGCAAGCTGGAGCCTATCCCAGCTGACTATGGGCAAGAGGCGGGGCACACCCTGGACAAGTCGCCAGATCATTGCAGGGCTGACACACAGACAACCATTCACATTCATACCTACGGTCAATTTAGAGCCACCAATTAGCCTATCCTGCATGTCTTTGGACTGTGGGGGGAAACGGAGCACCCGGAGGAAACTCATGCGGACACGGGGAGAACATGCAAACCCCACACAGAAAGGCCCTCGCTGGCCGCTGGGCTCAAACCCAGAACCTTCTTGCTGTGAGGCAACAGTGCTAACCACTACACCACCGTGCCGCCCACAAAGATGAAATTGTCAGATTTTACTATCCTTGTCGGGACATCTGGTCCCCAGTAGTACACACATCTTTGTTAGGACACTCCTTGACATAATGCATTCCCCAGCCCCTTACCCTAATCTTAATCATCACAACTAAATGCCTGACCCCAACCCTGATCCTAACAGTAACCTAAACCTAATTCTATTACAATCTATTAATAGGAAATACTAAACAGATTTATCTAAATTCAAGACATTTTCACTTGCTTATCATTTTTTGCAGTGTATTTATACTTTTGCAAATTTGTTTGCTTATTTGTTCACAAGACAATACTCTTGTGGAATTATAGTAAGAGAAACAGCTGTTTTTATAGCATTCTTTCTGAAAACTATGAGCAATGATAATGAAAAATATTGTGAATTATTTGTAGTAGGGTGGGGGTTTTAAAACTATTTTATTTTATTTTGTGAGAAAATACTTCTGTCTAGCTACCCTACCCCGTAGCCCAGGCAGAAAGAATACAAGAGATTGTTGTCACATGCAAGGAGTGACCAGTACTTTCCAGATATTCCTGCAGCTCTATTAATATTGCTACAGGTTTCTTGGCAGCCTCCCTGATGAATAATTGCCTTGTCCTTTCTACAATTTTAGAGAGATGTCCTGTTCTTGGTAATGGCACCATAATTCCCCATTTTCTGCTTGTTGATGACGGCCTTCACAATGTTCCAGGGTACAGCTAATGCTTTGGAAATGCTTTTGTTCTATTTTTTTTTCACTTGAATTTTGTTTTGTTGCTATATCACATTCAAGGTAGAAAAAGATCTGACATGGTTTATCTTGGGTTTATTTTTTACATCACAAAAACTTGCAATTTTAACAGGGTTGTGTAGACTTTATATCCACTGTATTTCTGTGTGAAGACACGTTAATGTAGACACACAGATTGCCTATATTGCAAGTAGCATGTAAATAGGTAACATTAGCAACTTATCTTGCCATTCTGTGTTAAACCTTTTTTCTTTCAGATTTTAAAATTTGAAACATATCAAATAGATTTTGTTTTCCTCACTTTGGACCTGTCAGACTTCATTCATTTGACAACCTAGCCCAGTTACTACCATAGACAAAATGATCACATATAATTACAAACACAAGAAAGAGAGTTTTACAATAACAAGTCTTGTTATTTGCTCATCTTGATTAGTGCCTGCTTCACATTTACTAATAGTCTTGTTTAATTTGTGCTTATTTGCTCATCACCTGACCATTAGCCTGCCTGCCTTTGAGTATTTCTTAGCCATTTCATTTGTTTGCCACCAGAAAGCATGTACTTGCATCCATTTGTTCCTTTCTTGATAGCTGAAGTGTGGATATACGTAAAATTGCTCATACAGCTTTCTTTCAGCTCAGAAACATTGCTAAACTAATAAATATGCTGTTATTACATGATTCAGAAAAAATAGTTCATGATTTTATTAATTGTAAGTTGAAGTTGGACTATTATAACTACTATTGTATAATGACCAATAAAGAACTGGGGTGGGTTTCCCAAAAGCCTCTTAACACTAAGAGCATCTTAACTAGAGAGAGACCGTTCATTATGCTGCTTGGTCTACCATTTAATGATGATCTTTGTGCTATGATGCTTTTGGGAAACTCAGGCCTGAATGGTCTTGACCCACAGTACCTGAACTTTGGGTCTCATTATGGTCCGCTACATCTACTTCGATCTTTATCAGTGCCAAGAATGATGAAAACTATAGCAAGAAGCAAAACTTTACCCTTCAAGGTCCTTCAGCTGTGGAATAACCTTTCAATTAAGACTCTTTATATCTAGGTTGAAAACCGATTTCTTTAGTCAGGCATTTTGTTAAATAGCTTTTCTTTTTAAATGCCTTTTCGTTTAGGGGTTTGGGAGGCTAGAGAGTTGTGGTAAACTTGGATGTTTTGATGTAAGCCCCCCCCCCAAAAAAAAAAAAATCACTCACTACTGTTGACGGTGGAATGGCAGGCTTCTTTCTGTGACAAAGTATGACCAAAAAAGTGACAAAGGGACTGAGTACTAGAGTGCCAGAGTAACTGCTTACACTCTCATCACACCATACAACCTTTTAAATCAAGAGATTACCTCATAATTCTCTCTCTCTCTCTCTCTCTCTCTCTCTCTTCCTGAACCTCTCTGAACATGAAACAAGAATTCAGAGTTACTGGAAATCCAGCTCTTTAACCGCAAGGGTCTTTTTTTTTTTTTCTGTGAGAATTTGCAGCAGCTTATGTTACTGACCAGCCACATTTAGCCACTGAAAGCAGAGTTGCAGCACAGGGTCAATAGCAGGCCACAACCGAAGCAGCTGTTTATCACCAGCTGCCACTGAAAGCAGTTCTAGGCCAAGCACTTGAAATACATCCATTTTCCACCACCCAGGACATCAGAGACCATTTCCAAATGGAAAGAAAAACTGTTGAAAGAAAACAGTTAAACAAGGTGGAAAAAGGAGAAAATCAGGAATTTTGAGTAACAGGCCATTTAAAGAGCAGGTGAAGTAAAAAGGGCAAAGTCTTTTAGATGAATACCTGAAAAATAAAATAGTCCTCTAAGGACAGAGAAGAAACAGTTTTGAGAAGAAAATAACTTTTAGGAACATCACAGATGAGTGCGGGACATGGGTTTGCAACACAGATCCAAAGAAATATACATTTTTGCATTTTTTTTTTGGCAAAAAAAAAAAATCAAAATAGAACTCAATTGTTAAAAATGTATTTTTGGATACATTCTAATGTGAAACTAAAAAATATAATCACTGTAGGTGCTGTACAACTTATAAGGAAATGTAAGCTGTCTATAAATGGTTTAGTGCTTCCCATACGAAAAAGAACAGTAAAGAACTTATAAGAATTTACCACTGTCTTAGTAGTAAATCCTTATAAATATAAAGATAAATCCTTATAAGGATTTATAAATATATATGCCATGTATGATTTACTCCTGAAAGTGGCCCATTTTGCATTTTCCTCATACAAATTTTTTATGAAAATCTAGTATGGGCCACTTTCAGGAGTAAATCATACATGGCATATATATTTATTTATAAATCCTTATAAGGATTTATCCTTATATTTATAAGGATTTACTACTAAGACAGTGGTAAATTTTTATGTTATTTACTGTTCTTTTTCGTATGGGTTTACTAGCTGCAGTGTTACAGTGGCTTTTCTACTTAGTTGCACATTAAACATGTTGAATTTTGACTAAAGTTAGCACAGTGACAGCATAAAATCCAAGCATTCTGCGTCCAAAACAGTGCTGCCATTTAGTAAACCAGCTCTCCATAGAAAAGCAATGTCCTTGCCAGTGCAAAGCAATTTTATGACTTAGTTCTCCAAATGCCAAAATTAGTTCATACCTATTTATCTCTGCTACAATTGTGATTCATGCGATTCTGACTTAGATAAAGTTAATTGAGGGTGTCAAATGACACTCTTCCATTTGAAGTATTTCGCTTATATCAGTTCAGTAGCAGTTACATGCTTGAAATTTGTATGTTAATTATGTTTCTGAACTTTTGAAATGAATTAAAGTTATTGCTACATTATTGAAACAGTTTGGTTGCATTGTCCATCCATTCATTATCTGTAGCTGCTTATCCTGTTCTACAGGGTCACAGGCAAGCTGGAGCCTATCCCAGCTGACTACGAGTGAGAGGTGGGGTACACCCTGGACAAGTCGCCAGGTCATCGCAGGGCTGACGCACAGAGACAACCAACCATTCACACTCACATTCACACCTACGGTCAGTTTAGAGCCACCAATTAGCCTAACCTGCATGTCTTTGGACTGTGGGGGAAACCAGAGCACCTGGAGGAAACCCACACAGACACAGGGAGAACATGCAAACTCCACACAGAAAGGCCCCCGCCGGCCACTGGGCTCAAACCCAGGACTTTCTTGCTGTGAGGCAACAGTGCTAACCACTACACCACCGTGCCACCCTGGTTGCATTGTCATGTTCAGTAAATAAAATTCAATGTTGCAATGAGTCCTATGATGTTTTTCATATGTAATCACATACACAATCAGAGCGGAGCTCCTGCGTGAGTGGAGCCCCATAGACATACAGTGGTGCTTGAAAGTTTGTGAACACTTCAGAATTTTCTATATTTCTGCATACATATGACCTAAAACATCATCAGATTTTCACACAAGTCCTAAAAGTAGATAAAGAGAACTCAGCTAAACAAATGAGACAAAAATATTATACTTGGTCATTTATTTATTAAGGAAAATTATCCAATATTACATATCTGTGAGTGGCAAAAGTATGTGAACCTTTGCTTTCAGTATCTGGTGTGACCCCCTTGTGCAGCAATAACTGCAACTAAACGTTTCCAGTAACTGTTGATCAGTCGTGCACACCGGCTTGGAGGATTTTTAGCCCATTCCTCCGTACAGAACAGCCTCAACTCTGGGATGTTGGTGGGTTTCCTCACATGAACTGCTCGCTTCAGGTCCTTCCACAACATTTCGATTGGATTAAGGTCAGGACTTTGACTTGGCCATTCCAAAACATTAACTTTATTCTTTTTTAACCATTCTTTGGTAGAACGACTTGTGTGCTTAGGGTTGTTGTCTTGCTGCATGACCCACCTTCTCTTGAGATTCAGTTCATGGACATATGTCCTAACATTTTCCTTTAGAATTCGTTGGTATAATTCAGAATTCATTGTTCCATCAATGATGGCAAGCCGTCCTGGCCCAGATGGAGCAAAACAGGCCCAAACTATGATACTACCACCACCATGCTTCACAGATGGAATAAGGTTCTCATGCTGGAATGCAGTGTTTTCCTTTCTCCAAACATAACGCTTATCATTTAAACCAAAAAGTTCTATTTTGGTCTCATCCATCCACAAAACATTTTTCCAATAGCCTTCTGGCTTGTCCACGTGATCTTTAGCAAACTGCAGATGAGCAACAATGTTCTTTTTGGAGAGCAGTGGCTTTCTCCTTGCAACCCTGACATGCACACCATTGTTGTTCAGTGTTCTCCTGATGATAGACTCATGAACATTAACATTAGCCAATGTGAGAGAGGCCTTCAGTTGCTTCGAAGTTACCCTGGGGTCCTTTGTGACCTCACCGGGTATTACACACATTGCTCTTGGAGTGATCTTTGTTGGTCAACCATTTCTGGGGAGGGTAACAATGGTCTTGAATTTCCTTCATTTGTACACAATCTGTCTGACTGTGGATTGGTGGAGTCCAAACTCTTTAGAGATGGTTTTGTAACCTTTTCCAGCCCGATGAGCATCAACAACACTTTTTCTGAGGTCCTCAGAAATCTCCTTTGTTAGTCCCATAATACACTTCCACAAACATGTGTTGTGAAGATCAGACTTTGATAGATCCCTGTTCTTGAAATAAAACAGGGTGCCCACTCACACCTGATTGTCATCCCATTGATTGAAAACACCTGACTCTAATTCCACCTTCAAATTAACTGCTAATCCGAGAGGTTCACATACTTTTGCCACTCACAGATATGTAATATTGGATAATTTTCCTCAATAAATAAATGACCAAGTATAATATTTTTGTCTCATTTGTTTAACTGGGTTCTCTTTATCTACTTTTAGGACTTGTGTGAAAATCTGATGATGTTTTAGGTCATATGTATGCAGAAATATAGAAAATTCTAAAGGGTTCACAAACTTTCGAGCACCACTGTAGCATAAAGAGACCCATCAAGTTGTTTTCTGATGGTTTCGGTCCTGTGTGTGTGTGTGCCTGCCACCACAGGAAACCCAACAACTAGTGAAGTGAGTAGTGAAATGTGAAGTAGAGTAGTAGTCGGGACAGTATAGTAGTGAGTAACTTGTTGCTGTTGTCGCCTGACCTTTTGTACAACATAAGGAAACAATATAGTAATTATAACAGTAAAGAAATAAAACAAAAGAGGCTGGCTATGATATAAGAAAAGTCTACAATCCAGAAACAGATGGGAGCTCCGTTTTTAGGCAGTACCTAAATCTATATATTAGTGATTACTTACGTTAAGCAGAACAAGAAGAAGAAGAAGAAGAAGAAGAAGCAGACTTATGTTAAGCAGAACAATGATGTTGAGCTTATTAAAAGTAAATAAAGTTAATTGGATTTTTGGACTGCAGCGTGCACATCAAACAAGACAGAAGCCTTAGCATTGAGGTCTACCAGAACACCCCCCCCCCCCCCCCCCCCGACACACACACACACACACACACACACACACACACACACACACACACACACACACAGACCAGTACCTTTCACCACCCACTGGAACACAAATTGGGGGTCATTAGGACCTTACATCACAGGACTCAGAACATGCCTACAATGGTAGTGGGAAAAGAGAAGGAGCAAAAACACATCAAGGAAGCACTTCAGAAGTGTGGGTATCCCAACTGGGCTTTCAAGACCAGAAAAAAAAAAACCATAACGGACAGGGAAGAAAACAGCAACAAATGCAAGAACACTGTCATTTCCTACATTTCTGGACTATCTGAGAAACTCAGGAGGATCTTTTACAAACACAACATCCCTGTACACTTCGGACACTTCCTCTTCAGCTGGAACAGGGGCTTTAGTCAAGGTGGAGGGAATTATGAACAGTTCTAAATACCAATCAATTTTGGCCCCAAACCTTCAGGTGTCTGTTAGAAAGCTGAAGATGAAGAGAAATTTCATCTTTCAGCACGACAATGACCCCAAGCATACATTGAAATCAACAAAAGAATGGCTTCACCAGAAGAAAATTAAAGTTTTGGAATGGCCCAGCCAGAGCCCAGACCTAAATCCAATTGAAAATCTGTGTGGTGACCTGAAGAGGGCTGTGCACAAGAGATGCCCTCGCAATCTGATAGATTTGGAGCATTTTTGCAAGGAAGAGTGGGCAAATATTGCCAAGTCTCCATGTGGCAGGCTGATAGACTCCGATCCAAAAAGACTGAATGCTGTAATTAAATCAAAAGGCACTTCAACAAAGTATTAGTTTAAGGGTGTGCACACTTATGCAACCAGCTTATTGTATATTTTTTATTTGTTTATCGTGGTCTCATTTTTCTTACATCAGAAAAACCTATCATTTTAACAGGGTGTGTACACTTTTTATATCCACTGTATGTTCCCAAGCTGTATATAAAAGGTACAGATAAATACCTTAGAGGATACTGCCCCAGTGACAAGCCTTTGTACCCATAAAGGTGCAATAACATACTGTATATTCTGAGAGTGTACCAGTCAAAGGGTTGTATATTCAACTCATTCATAGGCTATTCTGTATTTTGACTATTTTCTACACTGCAGAACAATACTGAAGACACAAAAACTATGAAATAACAAGCAGTTTCTGTTAGGGGTCACCACAGCAGATCTGTTCTGCATATTTGATTTGGCATAGGTTTTACACCAGATGCCCTTCTTGACGCAACCCTCACCAATCTATCCAGGCTTGGGACCAGCATTAAGTATGCACTGGCTTGTGCAACCCCAGTGGCTGGGTATTTGTACCTAATCTGCATGTCTTTGAACTGTGGGGGAAACCAGAGCACCCGGCAGAAACCCACACAGAAACCCACACAGACACGGGGAGAACATGCAAACTCCACAGAGAAAGGCTTCCATCAGCCATGAGGTTCAAACCCTGAACCTTCTTGCTGTGAGGCAACAGTGTTAATCACTGCATCACTGTGCCACCCAGTTAAGCTACGAAATAACATATGGAACAGATATGGAATTATGTGGTTAAAAAAGTGTTTAAAAAACAAAATATTTTAGATTATTCAAAGTAGTCATCATTTACCTTGATGCTTTGCACACTATTGGCATTATCTTAACCAGCTTCATGAGGTAGTCACCTGGAATACTTTTCAATTAACAGATGTGCCTTGTCAAAAGTTAATTTGTGCACTATCTTGTCTTCTCGGTGGTGTAGTGGTTAGCGCTGTTGCCTCACAGCAAGAAGGTCCTGGGTTCAAGCCCCGTGGCCGGCGAGGGCCTTTCTGTGTGGAGTTTGCATGTTCTCCCCGTGTCCGTGTGGGTTTCCTCCGGGTGCTCTGGTTTCCCCCACAGTCCAAAGACATGCAGGTTAGGTTAACTGGTGACTCTAAATTGACCGTAGGTGTGAATGTGAGTGTGAATGGTTGTCTGTGTCTATGTGTCAGCCCTGTGATGACCTGGCGACTTGTCCAGGGTGTACCCCACCTTTCGCCCGTAGTCAGCTGGGATAGGCTCCAGCTTGCCTGCGACCCTGTAGAACAGGATAAAGCGGCTAGAGATAATGAGATGAGATGAGATATTGCCTTGGATAAAGCGGCATTTGAGATCAAACAGTAAATAGTAAATAATAAAAATACAGTAAATAGCTCTATTCCACAACTGTAGTAATCCATATTATGGCATGAACCACTCAACTAAGTAAAGAGAAACGACATCCATCATTAATATATGAAGAGTCTTTTAATTAATAAAAACAAAGAAAAAACAAACAAACAAACAAACAAACTGAATTAGAAGGTGTTTCCAAACTTTTTACTGGTACTGTATATATTACTTGACCTATATTAAAAAAAGATGTGAATTTCTGATGTGTTAAGAGCTTATCTCCAACAGAAAATCAAACAAATAAGCAATAAATATTATTACCAATTAATCACAAAATATTTTCCTATTGCAAATTAATTGGAATAATTTGCACATATTTAGAAAATGTTTAAATGGTGAATACCAGTCTAATCTGTCTTATTATTTTGAAATAATTTGGAATGGTAGTAGATGGGTTGGGATGTAGCTGATGCCATCAGAATGACTGCAGCTGAGTGGGGAGATGATTTCTGAAAAGAATGTGGAGGAAGAATAAAGGAGGAGAAGGAGCGGATGGATTTCCACACTGTCGTCATGGAATTTCTTTGCCTCCTCATGATGTGTCTTCATGCCGTTTCCTCACCACAGGCCTGTGAGTGAGCCAAGGACAGTCCATATGGGTTGTTCTGTCAGTTTTTCATGGCAAAGAAACATGTACAGAAAACATACAATACAATATTATGCAAGATTTGTTCTCTACTCTAACAACTGAAAACAACTAGTTCAATAGTTGGGAAAGTGGATATTTAAAGTGTCCTTAATTTTGCTTTTAGAAAAGCTGATATAGCTACATATTTAATATGGGTTGGGACAGGGAGTTTGGACTCAAAGAGCCCATTAATCAGTTATGTAAAGTTTATTTTTGTGTTTGTTGAGGAAAATGTTGTACAAGTGCAAAATCCCAAAACAATCTCTTTCCTAGTGCTGAGTACAGGCTTGCTTTCCCAGCGTCTGCTTTACAGCGGCCTCCTGTTCCTGCACACTGTCCCCCAAAATGCGCTGATGCACAGGCCTTCTCAAATCCAATATCACACACTGACGTATTTTAGAGTCTCTGTCTCTGTGTCCTCACTTCTTTTGTGTCAAATTGATTTTCAAAGACCTAGGGGCAATTTTCCTGTAGTGAAAGACACATGCTGAGCTTCATGGTCACTTCTTCTTTTTTTTTATTGCCAAACTGTGTTAGCTTTTCCTCACCGTATCTCTAAACCTGTTAGTTCTACAGAGTATTTTCTCTACACATTGTTTTCTTTCTCTTGTTGTCCTTCAGGTTTATACCAGGGCTGTGAAATGGAAAAAGTAAAATCCAAGGTATATATATATATATATATATATATATATATATATATATATATATATATATATATATATATATATATATATATGTGTATGTTTGTGTGTGTGTATACAGTGGTGCTTGAAAGTTTGTGAACCCTTTAGAATTTCTAGATTTCTGCAGAAATATGACCAAAAACATCAACAAATTTTCACACAAGTCCTAAAAGTAGATAAAGAGAGCCCAGTTAAACAAATGAGACAAAAATATTATATTTGGTCATTTATTTATTGAGGAAAATGAGCCAATATTACATATCTGTGAGTGGCAAAAGTATGTGAACCTCTAGGATTAGCAGTTAATTTGAAGGTGAAATTAGAGTCAGGTGTTTTCAATCAATGGGATGACAATCAGGTGTGAGTGGGCACCCTGTTTTATTTCAAGAACAGGGATCTATCAAAGTCTGATCTTCACAACACATGTTTGTGAAAGTGTATCATGGCACGAACAAAGGAGATTTCTGAGGACCTCAGAAAAAGTGCTGTTGATGCTCATCGGGCTGGAAAAGGTTACAAAACCATCTCTAAAGAGTTTGGACTCCACCAATCCACAGTCAGACAGATTGTGTACAAATGGAGGAAATTCAAGACCATTGTTACCCTCCCCAGGAGTGGTCGACCAACAAAGATCACTCCAAGAGCAAGGCGTGTAATAGTCAGTGAGGTCACAAAGGACCCCAGGGTAACTTCTAAGCAACTGAAGGCCTTCCTCACATTGGCAAATGTTAATGTTCATGAGTCCACCATCAGGAGAACACTGAACAACAATGGTGTGCATGGCAGTGTTGCAAGGAGAAAGCCACTGCTCTCCAAAAAGAATATTGCTGCTTGTCTGCAGTTTGCTAAAGATCACGTGGACAAGCCAGAAGGCTATTGGAAAAATGTTTTGTGGACGGATGAGACCAAAATAGAACTTTTTGGTTTAAATGAGAAGTGTTATGTTTGGAGAAAGGAAAACACTGCATTCCAGCATAAGAAGCTTATCCCATCTGTGAAACATGGTGGTGGTAGTATCATGGTTTGGGCCTATTTTGCTGCATCTGGGCCTGGATGGCTTGCCATCATTGGTGGAACAATGAATTCTGAATTATACCAGCAAATTGTAAAGGAAAATGTCAGGACATCTGTCCATGAACTGAATCTCAACAGAAGGTGGGACTCATGCAGCAAGACAACAACCCTAAGCACACAAGTCATTCTACCAAAGAATGGTTAAAGAAGAATAAAGTTAATGTTTTGGAATGGCCAAGTCAAAGTCCTGACCTTAATCCAATCAAAATGTTGTGGAAGGACCTGAAGCGAGCAGTTAATGTGAGGAAACCCACCAACATCCCAGAGTTGAAGCTGTTCTGTACGGAGGAATGGGCTAAAATTCCTCCAAGCCGGTGTGCAGGACTGATCAACAGTTACCAGAAATGTTTAGTTGCAGTTATTGCTGCACAAGGGGGTCACACCAGATACTGAAAGCAAAGGTTCACATACTTTTGCCACTCACAGATATGTAACATTGGATCATTTTCCTCAATAAATAAATGACCAAGTATAATATTTTTGTCTCATTTGTTTAACTTGGTTCTCTTTATCTACTTTTAGGACTTGTGTGAAAATCTGATGATGTTTTAGGTCATATTTATGCAGAAATATAGAAAATTCTAAGGGGGTTCACAAACTTTCAAGCACCACTGTATGTGTGATCATGCTAAGGCTATCATGCTAAATGCATTTACTCAACGATCAGCATGGCAAATTAAAAATAAATTATAACACTAATAAATATTTAGTTAAACGTATCACGCATGAGCAACAGACAAATATGAAAACAAGATATAAATACCTGGTAATCTGTAATTTGACAGCTTTAATTTCACCAGTTCTGTGTGTTTCTTTCCCTGCACATGATTGACCAAGCGTGTTCTTCCTCCCAATCCATATTTTACATCCTGATGGCATAACCTGTAGTACGCCTTGCCTGGTTCCTTGAGCTTTCGGATGTGTTCATAAAGATATTCGTTTCCATCTTTAAATTCCAGCCACCGCCAATCCCACGGATTCTTGATACCGTTTTCCTTGTCTACTTTTTTCACATTGTCATTATCGCCATCATCCCTCTGTACAATGTCTCTCCGCGACACAGACATACTGAAAAAATCTTTTATTATCACTTAATCGCAAGCTATATTGTCAACACATGTTTGAAAAGACTAACCCGAAAATGGTAAGAAAGAAATGGCGCTGTATCGTAAAACGGTCTACAATGTTGTATATATAACTTGGACGATGTCGTAAAATACAGAGACACCTGGCGTTAGATCCCCCCCCATCTAGTAAACAATGTACTTGTTGGCGATTACGATCCCCAACCATTAGCAGAGTACTCCCACCCCCTACTTTTTTTTTTTGTAAAAATACACGATTTAGGGTGTCGCGGTGGTGTAGTGGTTAGCGCTGTTGCCTCACAGCAAGAAGGTCCGGGTTCGAGCCCCGTGGCCGGCGAGGGCCTTTCTGTGCGGAGTTTGCATGTTCTCCCCGTGTCCGCGTGGGTTTCCTCCGGGTGCTCCGGTTTCCCCCACAGTCCAAAGACATGCAGGTTAGGTTAACTGGTGACTCTAAATTGACCGTAGGTGTGAATGTGAGTGTGAATGGTTGTCTGTGTCTATGTGTCAGCCCTGTGATGACCTGGCGACTTGTCCAGGGTGTACCCCGCCTTTCGCCCATAGTCAGCTGGGATAGGCTCCAGCTTGCCTGCGACCCTGTAGAACAGGATAAAGCGGCTAGAGATAATGAGATGAGATGAGAATACGCTATTTACAAAAATGGTATTTTTGGGATCAAATCCACGGAATTTCGCAAATCCGTGGATTTTTCACAGCCCTGTTATACTATTCCTTTGTCATTTCTAGTTGATTCCTGCTTTTCCAAGAGCATTATCAAAGAATTATTAAATATCCACTTGCTCAACAACCAAATCCTTGTTTACTGATCTTGGTTTACTACATCACAGAAAGCATCACTTTCAGCACTCACCCTAACAATTAAGAAACTAACCTTAGCTTTCAGTGAGTTTGCTCTGAGAAAAAAGAAGAAACGAGTATCAATTAAACAGATATTTAACATTTTTTAATAAGTTTGTGATTTTACAAGTCATCCAACTCCACATTAATTCTATTTAACATTTCATTGCTTATACACAGCTTATCACACTTACATTATTTACATTGTCAGTTATGGAGCTAGCCTAATAATACAGTAGAAGAAGTAATACTGTGCCTCCATGATGGCTCATCAGCACTGAAATGTAAAGTAAGATGGGTACCTGAGGTGAACAATATTGTTGGATGAGAGTGTTGTAGTGGCCTGGCTGTCAGCCCTCTGAGTAGGCTGTTAGACAGATTGCCGTGGTGAGGAGGGCCTCTGCATGATAATAAGGGCTGGACCTGGGAGACCAGCTTCCTTCTCTCTTCTCAAGGCATGTGGCATGATCTGTTCCAGGCTTGAAAATGATTCTGCTGATAGAAAAGTGGATTCCATCTATTTCAATCCTATAAGCATCTGTCTCGTCCAACCCCCCCAACTCCCCAGATATGCTGGAGCGGGTGGTTGAAACCCAAGCCCATAATGAGAAGGAACAGACTGGGTTTAAATGCGTGGCTGGAGCTGCAGAATGACTGTCTGGCAGCTGATTTGCTTGTTTCGCCATTCATTTAACAGACAGGAAAAAGAGAATGAGAGAGAAGAAAGCAATGAGACGAGATGTAATGAGATGTCAGGGTGATATTGTATCAATTAGGCCAATGGCAGGAATAAAAAAAAAAAAGAGTGTGATTACAGAAGGGAGTGATTATACAGTTTTATTTAAATTTCTGTTTTTTAAAACAACCGATTTGCAGATCTTGTTGCAGCATTGTATTCTTTTCTTCTTCAAAATATATCCAGGCTTAGATATAGTGGAAAAAGACCAGGCGACATTTCTTCAATCTTCAACAGCCCAGTTTCAGAGAGCCTGTGCCCACTGTCGCCTCAGATTCTTGTCTTTACTTGACAGGATGGACTCTATATGATGTAGCCTATCTGCTTCACGGATTAAGATGTTTTGGGCTCTGTGGCACTTTTCTACTCACCACTGTTGTAAAGAAGTGGTTATTTGAGTTATTGTAGCCTTCCTGTCAATTTAAAACAGTCTGGCCATTCTCCTGTGACCTCTCTCAGCAAGGTGCTTCAGTCCACACAACTGTCAATCACAGGATGTTTTTTTTTCTCTCTCTCGCAACATTCTGTGTAAAATCTACAGACTATTCGTTTGAAAATCCCACAAGATAGGCAGTTTCTGAAATATTCAAAACAATCCGTCTGGCACCAACAACCATGCCACCTGTTGAAGTCACTGAGACCATACAGTATTTAAACCCACCCTGATGTTTGACGTAAATATTAAAAGCTCTTGACTTGTACTGCAAGCTATTATGCTTTGAATGTGGCCACATAACTGGATGATTGGATAAGTGCACGAATGAGCTGGTGTTCCTATTAAAGTGGCTGGTGAGTGCATATATATATATATATACAGTGGCATGCAAAAGTTTGGGCACCCTTGCTGAAAATGTCTGTTACTGTGAATAGTTAAGTGAGCAGAAGATGAACTGATCACCAAAAAGGCATAAAGGTAAAGACGGCACATTTCTTTTCAGCGTTTTCTGCGAGATTTGTGTATTATTTTTGTTCTGTACAATTAGAGAGTGAAAAAAGAAAAGGAACACCATGTGAAAGTTTGGGCACCCCAATACATTTGAGTTCTCAGGTAACTTTTACCAAGGTTCCAGACCTTAATTAGCTTGTTGAGCTGTGGCTTGTTCAAATTCTTCGCTAGGAAAGGTCAGATGATGCAGATTTCAAAGCTGTATAAATTCTCTGACTCCTCAAACTTGTCCCTAAAATCAACAGCCATGGGCTCCTCTAAGCAACTCCCTCACATCCTGAATAATAAAATAATTGATGCTCACAAAGCAGGAGAAGGCTACAAGAACGTAGCAAAGTGTTTTCAGGTAGCTGTTTCCTCAGATTGTAATGTTATTAAGAAATGGCAGTTAACAGAAACAGTGGAGATCAAGGTGAGGTCTGGAAGATGAAGAAAACTTTCGAGAAGACCTGCTCGTTGGATTGCTAGAAAGGCAAATAAAACCCGCTGTTTGACTGCAAAAGACGTCCAGAAAGATTTAGCAGACCCTGGAGTGGTGGTGCACTGTTCTACTATGCAGCGACACCTGAACAAATATGACCTTCATGGGAGAGTCATCAGAAGAAAACCTTTCCTGCGTCCTAGCCACAAAATTCAGCTTCTGAAGTTTGCAAATGAACATCTAAATAAGCCTGATGCATTTTGGAAACAAGTCCTGTGGACTGATGAAATCAAAATAGAACTTTTTGGCCACAATGTGCAAAGGTATGTTTGGAGAAAAAAGGGTGCCAAATTCCAGGAAAAGAACACCTCTCCAACTCTGAAGCATGGGTGTGGATCGATCATGCTTTGGGGTTGTGTTGCAGCCAGTGGCACAGGGCACATTTCATTGGTTGAGGGACGCATGGATTCAAATAAATACCAGCAAACTCTGGAAGCAAACATCACACCATCTGTAAAAAAGTTGAAGTTAAAAAGAGAATGGGTCCTACAATAAGACGATGATCCAAAACACACCTCAAAATCTACAATGGAATACCTCAAGAGGCACAAGCTGAAGGTTTTGCCCTGGCCCTCACAGTCCGCTGACCTAAACATCATTGAAAATCCGTGGATAGATCTCAAAAGAGCAGTGCATGCAAGACAGCCCAAGAAACTTGTAGAACTGGAAGCCTTTTGCAAGCACGAATGTGTGAAAATCCCCCAGGTAAGAACCGAAAGATTATTAGCTGGCTACAAAAAGTGTTTACAAGCTGTGATACTTGCCAAAGGGGGTGTTACTAAGTACTGACCATGTCAGGTGCCCAAACTTTTGCTTCAGGTCCTTTTCATTTTTTGGTATTTTATGCCTGTAAATGATGGAAATAAAAATGTAATCTTGCGGAAGATATTAAAGAAATGTGCCGTCTTTACCTTTATGCCTTTTGGTGATCAGTTCATCTTCTGCTCACTTAACTATTCACAGTAACAGACATTTTCAGCAAGGGTGCCCAAACTTTTGCATGCCACTGTATATCTCATCTCATTATCTCTAGCCGCTTTATCCTTCTACAGGGTCGCAGGCAAGCTGGAGCCTATCCCAGCTGACTATGGGCGAAAGGCGGGGTACACCCTGGACAAGTCGCCAAGTCATCACAGGGCTGGCACATAGACACAGACAACCATTCACACTCTCACTCACACCTACGGTCAATTTAGAGTCACCAGTTAACCTAACCTGCATGTCTTTGGACTGTGGGGAAAACCGGAGCACCCGGAGGAAACCCACGCGGACACGGGGAGAACATGCAAACTCCGCACAGAAAGGCCCTCGCCGGCCCCGGGGCTCGAACCCAGGACCTTCTTGCTGTGAGGCAACAGCGCTAACCACTACACCACCGTGCCGCCATATATATATATATATATATATATATATATATATATATATACTGTGCAAAGGTCTCAGGCACATGCAAAAAACAAAACAAAACAAAGACAACTACAGAAATAATGAAAATTAAACTTTTTTACATAAAAAAAAAAAAATCAACAAATACCAGTAAACACCAGTAGACTAACAAAAGCCAATATCTGGGACGACGATCCTTTGGGTTCTAAAAATGCATCAGTAGTCTCTGGTAATCCACAGTTATTCTTTAGACTGACTGTTGACTGTCATGTTTGCTTCTGTAAAACTTTACAAATACATTTAATGACATGCAAACCTTCTTTCACATTCAATTTTTTTGTTGTTGAAAAAGTCATACTCGGAAAAAGTTTTTGTTATGATTCAGTAAAGCAGAATTCATAAAAATAATCATCTATAACAAAATTAGCATTCAAGACTTTTGCACATTACTGTGCACTTTTGCACACGTTTTTGTGATGTACAGAAAATAAATAAACTAAATAAATCATGTCTGATTGTTTCCTACCTTTCATGTGATATAGCAACCAAGAAAATGTGAAAAACAAATAGAAATATTTGGGGAAAAAATAAAAATAAAAAACCTAATATCCAGGTTGCAGTGTACACACTCCTTAAAGGTAGACTGCCTTTCAGATTTTTCAAGTTTAGGTCATAAAAAGAATTTTCCCGACACCCAATTATTTTTTGCTTAGTGGACCAAAAGCCACTGAATTCAAATCACAGACATCCAATTTTATTAGTTTTTTTTTAAAATAGAACAATTAACGAATTTAGGGCTACTTGGCCTTAAATTCTCTGCTATTGTTTCTTGCTTCACCATGATGCAAATCAAGATACTACGTCATGCATCACATGGTGGGCTTTCCCTGTTCACGCAAGGCATTGTGGGATAAAAATTTGAAACAGGAGAGAAAAATGGAGGACATGAGTATGCGAATGAAACGTGAAAGACTGACTACAGTAACGGAAAGCGAGAAGAAAAGATGTTATGTTGCGAAGGAAGGGAAACGCAGGACCAAACTAATAAATATTCGCGCTCAGCGAGCACCTCAGTGTGATCAGCTGTTTGTTTAGCGACAAAATGATGTAACTGTCAGTGCACGGTCAAGGTAAACCTGTAGATGGCAGAAATGCAACACTGGATGCCAGTTGCCGTAAAATCCAAAAGAAGGAGGAAAAGAAGAAGTAGAAGGTAAACTTGTGCATGCGCACATGGACTTCCTCTGTCTGCTTGACTGCACAAAGCGAGCAATTTCAGGCACATTATTTGCTAAGGAATGCCCTCAAATTAAATAACTTCCCAGCCACAGAATGGCCTGGGTTTTTTTTTTTTTTGAGATATTACAGAAATAAACATATATCACAATCACCAAATTTCAGAGGGAACTAAATTTCACCGATTTTATGAAATCAAAAGGCCATCTAGCTTTAACAAATACTTTATGAAAGTATCTTTTGCTTGTAACAGCACTTCTTTTGGTGTAAGAGTCTACCAACATAGTGCATCTTGATTTGGCAATTTTTATTCCACTTTCTCATTCCACAGGTTTTTGATAGGATACAGATCTGAGCTCCAACTGGGCCATTCCAAACATTTCTCTTTTTCTTCTGAAGCCATTCCTTTGTTTACTTGGATTTGTGATTTGGGTCATTATCATGCTGAAAGGTAAAATTTTTCTTCATTTTTTTTAGGTTCATCAGAATATCTATCATACACACAATATCTCTCTCTCTCTCTCTCTCTCTCTCTCTATATATATATATATATATATATATATATATATATATAAATAATCTCATTATCTCTAGCCGCTTTATCCTGTCCTCCAGGGTCGCAGGCAAGCTGGAGCCTATCCCAGCTGACTATGGGTGAAAGGCGGGGTACACCCTGGACAAGTCGCCAGGTCATCACAGGGCTGACACACAGACAACCATTCACATTCACATTCACACCTATGGTCAATTTAGAGTCACCAGTTAACCTAACCTGCATGTCTTTGGACTGTGGGGGAAACCGGAGCACCCGGAGGAAACCCACGCAAACACGGGGAGAACATGCAAACTCCACACAGAAAGGCCCTCGCCGGCCACACGGCTCGAACCCGGACCTTCTTGCTGTGAGGCGACAGCACTAACCACTACACCACTGTGCTGCCCACTTATTGAATCAAATTATTAAAAATGAACTTTTTCATTTTAAGTTTGAGATGCACTAGTAGACAGATAGATAGATAGATAGATAGATAGATAGATAGATAGATAGATAGATAGATAGATAGATAGATAGATAGATAGATAGATAGATAGATAGCACACTGATCAATGAATGTAACAGGCATTGGTGAGCCAAGCTTAAACTTTGTTGTCAAAAACTTTACTTTTCTTTCATGTTAACCTAATCAGCATTTTGACAGTGATGTCAAGGAAGTATTCATTACCTTGCCCTTTCTTACTTATTTGTAGCCCTTGTCATCTCCCAACTTTCAAGAGATCCTACCATTAGCTGTTAAAAATACATCAAAATGTGCTTCCTGTCACACTGATACCTTGATCCAGTTTGAGGAACCTGTGAATAAGTGGACATGGACATATTGAGTAAGAAGGCCATGTCAGCTTAGCACTGCTAAATCTCTACTTAATGTGCTAATGAGTGAAATCTGGTATGGAGCAGCCTGTGCATTCATATTCAAGAGCGACAGAGCCAGAACACATACTAGTGCACCTCAAACGATTGGAATAACGTGAATTTTTCTTTTTCTTTTTTGTAAGTTAATTAAAAAAGGTTAACTTTTATATATTCTATATTCATTACATGTAAAGTGAAATATTTCAAGCCTTTTATTTGTTTTAATTTTGCTGATTATGGCTTATAGCTTATGAAAATCAGACATCCAGTATCTCAAATTATTAAAATACAGTGCTCAGCGTAAATGAGTCCACCCCCTTTGAAAAGTAACATTTTAAACAATATCTCAATGAACACAAACAATTTCCAAAATGTTGACAAGACAAAGTTTAATATAACATCTGTTTAACTTATAACGTGAAAGTAAGGTTAATAATATAACTTAGATTACACATTTTTTCAGTTTTACTCAAATTAGGGTGGTGCAAAAATGAGTACACCCCACAACAAAAACTACTACATCTAGTACTTTGTATGGCCTCCATGATTTTTAATGACAGCACCAAGTCTTCTAGGCATGGAATGAACAAGTTGGCGACATTTTGCAACATCAATCTTTTTCCATTCTTCAGCAATGACCTCTTTTAGTGACTGGATGCTGGATGGAGAGTGATGCTCAACTTGTCTCTTCAGAATTCCCCAAAGAAAATAATTTCTTTCCACCACAAAGGTGAAGGCTACAAGAAGATCAGCAAAGCTTTACTTATCAGTCAGAATACTGTAGCAAAAGTGGTACAAAAATTTAAGAAAGATGGAACTGCAACCATCTCACAGAGACGTCCAGGTCGTCCACGGAAGTTAACACCTTGACAGGAGCGTCTTCTGATGAGAAGGGTTGAAGAAAATTGGCATGCAACTTCACTGCAGTTATCTAAAGAAGTAGAAAGCCAAACTGGGGTGACTATTTCCCGTGACACAATACGGCGTACACTGCAGAGGAATGGCATGAATGGATGCCGTCCACAAAAGAAGTCTCTCCTAAAGCCCAGGCACAAAAAAGCCCGCCTAGAGTTTGCCAGGGCCCATGCTGACAAATATGAAGACTACTGGGACTCTATACTTTGGAGTGATGAGACCAAGATAAATGTTTTTGGAACTAATGGCTTCAAAACTGTATGGCGTTGCAAAGGTGAGGAATACAAAGAAAAATACATGGTGCCTACAGTGAAACATGGTGGTGGCGGTGTCCTTATGTGGGGCTGCATGAGTGCTGCTGGTGTCAGGGAGCTGCATTTCACTGATGGCATCATGAATTCACAGACGTCTTGCTCTATACTGAAAGAGAAGATGCTACCATCACTCCGTGCCCTTGGTCATCGTGCACTTTTCCAACATAACTAAACACACATCTAAGGCCACTGTTGGATTTCTGAAGAACAGGGTGAAAGTGATTCAGTGGCCAAGTATGTCTCCTGATTTGAACCCAATCGAACACCTATGAGGAATTCTGAAGAGACAAGTTGAGCATCACTCTCCATCCAGCATCCAGCCACTAAAAGAGGTCATTGTTGAAGAATGGAAAAAGATTGATGTTGCAAAATGTCACCAACTCGTTCATTCCATGCCTAGAAGACTTGGTGCTGTCATTAAAAATCATGGAGGCCATACAAAGTACTAGATGTAGTAGTTTTTGTTGTGGGGTGTACTCATTTTTGCACCACCCTAATTTGAGTAAAACTGAAAAACTGTGTAATCTAAGTTATATTATTAACCTTACTTTCACATAAGTTAAACAGATGTTATATTAAACTTTGTCTTGTCAACATTTTGGAAATTGTTTGTGTTCATTGAGATATTGTTTAAAATATTACTTTTCAAAGGGGGTGTACTCATTTACACTGAGCACTGTATTTCCTAAGATCAATTAAAAAAGGATTTACAATACAGAAAATGTCCAACTTCTGAAAAGTATGTTCATTTACACACTCAGTACTTGGTTGGGGCTCCTTTGCCACGAATTACTGCATCAGTGCAGTGTGGCATCGAGGCAATCAGCCTGTGGCACTGCTGAGGTGTTATTGAAGCCAGATTGCTTTGAAAGTGGCCTTCAGCTCATCTGTATTTTTGGGTTAGGTGTTTCTCATCTTCCTCTTGATAATACCCTTAGATTCTCTATGGGGTTCAGGTCAGGCGAGTTGGCTGGCCAAGCAAGCACAGTAATATCAGGGTCAGAAAACCATTTGGTAGTAGTTTTGGCACTGTGGGCAGGTGCTAAGTCCTGCTGGAAAGGGAAATCAGCATCTCCATAAAGCTTATCAGCAGATGGAAGCATGAAATGCTCTAAAATCTTCTGGTAGATGGCTGCGTTGACTTTGGACTTGATAAAACACCGTGGACTAACACCAGCAGATGACATGGCACCCAAAATCATCACAGATTGCAGAAACTTCACACTGGACATCAAACACCTTGGATTCTGTGCCTCTCCAGACTCTAGGACCTTGATTTCCAAATCAAATGCAAAATTTACTTTCATCTGAAAAGAGGACTTTGAACCACTGAGCAACAGTTCAGTTCTTTCTCTCTTTAGCCCAGATAAGACGCTTCTGACACATTGTCTCTGGTCCAGGAGTGGCTTGATATTAGGAATGCGACAGTTATAGCCCCCTTCCTGAAGACACATGGATTAAAGCAAAAAAAAATTTTTTGACAGAAAATTTATGGGGGGGAGTTATGGGTGGATTTCGATGAAATTCGCTGATGTCTAGGAGGGATTCATTGAGCTGCTTTATTTGGGTCTCCACCCCAGACTGCTTCCCTCTCATTACGCTGCAGTTGTCATGAAGAATGGACACAACTTGATCCCAGGACACATTATATGATTGCATAATATCTTGCAATGCATTAGTGAGGCTGGAAGCATCAGCTATGTTCACTGTTCTTGACCCAAAATGTTGCGTGACCACTTTCTCCATGTCATCATCAAAGTAACGAACAAGGAAATTTAAAATTTTGTCCATGTTCGCATTTGTTGCCTCATCAGCATTTAGAGAAAACATTTTTGTTTGCAGCTTCATAGACAATTCTTTTTTGAACTGTGCAGCAATGCCATGCGTGCAATATGAGGCATAAGCATTTGACAGTGACAACCTAGAGAGGGTGCTCCTGTCTTCCGAGACCGATCGCATCAAATCAACCAGTGGCTGCGACATGGTCAACGGCAGGTCATGCTGCGCTATAAAAGCACAGACACGTATTTTCTGTGCACAGACACGATCAGCCATAGATGGACTGACCTCCGTTGAGGTGAGACTTGCTCCTGGTAAAGAAGAGGTGTGCTGAAGACCCCTTACATTGGCCTTGTGGCTGGCTTCCAGTTGATGGCGCGACAGCACTTTCTTTCCATTGCTTCCGTATATTATTTTTTTGTGGCAAACCACACAAATGCAAGCACCTGGAATGTTTAGTTTTTTGCACCATGAACTAAATGGCTTTCCATTTTCACCTATTTCGTACAGCCAAGCCCACCTCCACTTGTTTTTTACACCTTTATCGATGGCAGACACATCAGTGCCTTCTTTCATGTAAAGCGCATCCATGCTGCCAAAACCAAAAGCAGAATGACATGCTCCTCTATGCTCGACGTCAATATAGAAAAAAGTTTGGATCTTCGCTTAAATTAAAATTGGGGTTTGACCTTACTTTGTGTTGAATACGACTTTAAAAACAATTCAAGATTTTATTAAGAGAAATATTGTGGCCAACACGAGTGTTAAGTTACCTAAAAGATCGCGTGAAGTTGGCTGCTATCTACTTTGCGTTCGTTCTCATTTTCCTCCATCATTTCATAGGCCAGAAACAGATGTTTTGACGTAATTTAACTTAGTAGGCTATGATTATTATTTAACCGTAGTCTTCTAGACATTTTGACTGTTTGGGGCTGGTGTATGATTTTCAGGGAATAAAGTTTAGCGCATGTCGGAACATCATTGCACTCGCAGCCTCCAACCTCAAACGTCCTTTAAATTGTGATATAACGTAGGCTATAAAGCACGGTTCTAACATACCTTACACATTGGCCTAACGAAAATAATAATTGTTGGGGCGTCTGCTGATTTGTTAGCTATAAATTTAGGTCTAATTACTTCTGACAGTCTGCAAGCATTGCACCGTCGGGTCTTCAAGTCTGGCTGAAGCAGAGGAGCGGGCTTTCCGGGGTTTATTTATTTATTTATTTTTTTAACATGCTCTATTTCTATATGTCCAAGTTTGAACTAAGTCATTTTGACAAGATTTAATTTAATACAAAACAGAAATGGTCAGACACAAGCACGCCAAGCACATGGGAATGTATTTTGCCAATTTTGACAGCGCATGTATTTTAATGCTGCATTGTAGACAGCGAACGTTTAAACATGATCAAACATAGGAAATGAACGACACAAAGCATGGCTCAAAAACAAAAAAGTTAAATAAACCCTGCTGATAGTTGATGGTGTTGCAACACATCAGTGTTATAACCCAATCTCTACCCAACCACCTGTCATTTTAATTCTCCTCGGACCAGCACCGACCTCACATTTGGCCCTGGGAGAGTTCAGTTGACAGAAATCCGTCACACAACGGAAAACTTTAATCCATGGAAGACATCTGTGCATGGTGGCAGTTGATACACTGACACCACCCTCAGTCCACTCCTTGTGAAGCTCTCCCAAGTTCTTGAATTGAATTTTCTTGACAATCCTCTCGAGGCTGCAGTCATCCTTGTTGCTTGTGCACCTTTTCCAGCCAGCCTTTTCAGCATTGATCTTCTGTGGCTTTCCCTCTTTGTCAAGGGTGTCAGTGATCGCCTTCTGGACAACTGTCAAGTCAGCAGTCTTCCCCACGATTGTAGTTGCATATACTGAACTTGACTAAGAGATACACGGTATTTATAGTGTTTTACTTGAACTCGAAATGAAATATTCAAAGATTTTGATTTTTTAAATTTTTTTGCGCTGCAGACCATAATTATCAAAGTTAATATTAAAAAAATGCTTGAAACATTTTAGTTTACGTTTAATGAGTCTAGAATATACTAAATTTTCACTTTCTTAAATAACTGATGGGAAATGTTGAACTTTTTCACAATATTCTAATTGTTTGAGATTCACTAGTATAATAGAAGACCAGAGGTGATTGCTTTTAAACAAGGTCTGTGCTTCTAGTGTACACTTCTGAACAATACAAAAGCAGTACTCTAACCTGTAAAATTATGAAATCTGATTAATACATCTTCACTATGAAGGGAACATGGTTGATAAGTATTGGATTTGCATTTTCTGGGTTGGGCTATGGTAAAGGAAGCAGAAGTCTGCTAAATCTTTTTTTTTTTTGAAAGCACGGGGTCATTTTTTTTTGGATGGAGACCATTATTCTCCCATAAAAACTTAAAAGATGGTTATATTTAATCTGTTGAATACGAGCCATCTTTTATGTGATACTGCATAAAAGAGCGTGGAGACCCATTTTCAGGCAAGATTTAAACCTTTTTTGCTTGTATAACATTGTCTCCGGAATAATAAAAGCCTCAAAAATATTTCTGGAAATGGACATAGAGCCCTCTGTCACTTCATTGATCCTGAGTTGCTCAGAGGCTGTTGAAATGTAATATCGCAATACAGGCGAGATATTAAGACTTGGGCTTGGGTGCTGTGCCAAAAAGAGAGCAGGGACACTTCAAGGGGATGAGCAACGTGACGAGTCTCTTTCTTCTGTGTCTCAGACATGCTTGGTCACCTTTGTGATCAGTTTCTAAGTCCCTCTGTCCTGGAAATATATCACGAGCTCTAAAGATAAACTGCTGCTCTGCCATCATATAAAGAAAGACAAGGGTGGCTTGTTTATGGGGGGG
Source organism: Neoarius graeffei (assembly GCF_027579695.1). Lineage (NCBI taxonomy): Eukaryota > Metazoa > Chordata > Actinopteri > Siluriformes > Ariidae > Neoarius > Neoarius graeffei. The sequence continues at coordinate 55,128,981 of NC_083579.1, forward strand.
GGCAAAACCCCATCATATAAAAGCCATTCAAAAAATTTTAATATTCATAAAGTCCTCATACAAAACATGCAAAGAAATGCTGAAGAAAACACATTTTAAATGCACTCTTTTGAGTGACCAACAATTAAAAAAACATTGCTATTTAATAGAAATATCCACTGATTTGCTCATTGGCCCATTTAGCTTCATAGTCATTATTGCACCTAGTGGTCAATACTGGGAACTGCAATAAGCACTCAAGTTCCCTCTTTTTCACCAACAGGGAACAGGTTCTGTTCTGGGTCATGCACCAAATTTTGAACCGTTCAGAGCATTCTGACTACAAATAAATTGGATCAGACCTTGAAAAGTTGGCTTCCAACTAGAACCAAAATACAGGGTGTCTCAGAAGTTAGGGGGCACTCTGTAGACCAATAGACCATACACAGCTGCCCCCTAACTTCTGGGACACCCTATATAGCTGTTCTTTCCAGCATGAGCCATCAGTGGGTGTGTCATTAGTTTGGAGAGGAAGCAGAGTGCAGCAATGTAGAACACATTGTAGATCAATGTGCTCTGCCATCTTACTCCAACTGTATACTTCTTTGTGCATTGTGAAACACCCTCCATTCATGACGTGTCCTTGATTACAATGGTTCCACACAAAACTAGTGACCCTAGCTGGCACCAAGATTCAAAGAATCCTGAATGGAACTGATTCAAGAACCTGTTCCTGTTGGTCAAAAAAAGTAGCTATAGAGGCCTGCTATTTTTTGGGTGGCATGGCAGTGCAGTGGTTAGCACTGTCACCTCACAACAAGAAGGTTCTGGGTTCGAGCCCAGCAGCTGACGGGGGCCTTTCCGTGTGGAGTTTGCATGTTCTCCCCGTGTCTGTGTGGGTTTCCTGTGAGTGCTCTGGTTTCCCCCACAGTTCAAAAACATGCGGTTAGGTTAACATGGGGCGGCCTTGGGCTGACGTGTCCTTGAGCAAGGCATCCAACCCCCAACTGCTCCCTGGGCGCTGTAGTATAGCTGCCCACTGCTCTGGGTATGTGTGTGTGCTCATTGCTCACTTGTGTGTGTGCTCACTGCTTCAGATGGGTTAAATGCAGAGGATGAATTTCACTGTGCTTGAGTGTGCATGTGACAAATAAAGGCTTTTTCTTCTTCTTCTTCTTCACTGGGGAAGGAATCATGCTGCCCCATGCTCATTCTATGAACATTTTCAGTGGAGATGGAGCAGCTGACAAGACAGCTAATCACAGGGTAGCAGTTTATTACACCAGTTTGGGCTAGTTTAAAAATACTCTGTGCGTATGCCAAAATCTTGTTTTACAGCAAATAATCAGAATAAATAGAATAAATAATCAGAATCTAATTAATTTCCACAAAGGTAAAGTGTAAGTGCAGACAGGGTGTCTTTGAGGTAGTAAACGATTTCTATACGGTATGTTACATCGACTGGTCGAGGGACAGAGCGATTTTCCACACAATGGCTTGGAGAAAGAAACAAAATGTACATTTCCAACGCACATATCTTTTGCTCTAGTTTCAGGCCTTTTGTGTGATTTTTGCGATGTAGTTTTGCTGAAATCATGTAACTCTGGTTTACCTCATTTGTAAGCACCTCACAGGAGAAGGGAAACACACCTGCTGTATCAACGACAGTTGCAAAAAGGTTGCTAAAACTTCTCAAAATGATCTGCTCGACTATATGCTGGATGATTGTATATTGTCAGGTTGTGGGCTAGTCTCTGTTATAGGGTTACTCTAAATATTCACTTGATCACTTGATATAAAGCAAGTGTGATAGCCTTTCGACTTAATTTTGTTTGAGGCTATACTGTTATTACCTCACCGATGGAGTAAGCGACGAAGTAATCAATGTGGTTTGTTTGTTTGCTTGTTTGTTTGCTCGTGTGTGTGTGTCAACAATCTAGTGTTTAGACGGTTGCACCGAATGACTTCAAATTTTCAGGGCAGGTGGGTAATTTAATCAGGTAATCCATAGATTACCTGATTAAATTTTGAGGGTAATCGGATCAAGGTGAAGGTTAGGTCACCGGAAAGGTCAACCTTTCGCTCAAAATAACATATTTTCCATTATAACTCAAAAACAGTTGCCGATAGACAAATGTTTACAATTATGAGCATATAGGAGTGTTCAACGTCAGCTGGCAGGACCATTGGACAAACGACCACCTGTACGGTTCCCTAACATGCCTCTCGACCATAATCGCCAAACGCCGTCTGGCATTGTGCGGCCATGTGTTTCGTCACGACCAACCTGCCGCACAAGTTCTCTTGTGGGAGCCTGAGGCAAAGCGCAAAGTCGGTCGACCACGCACCACCCTGAAAACGGTCCTCGAGCGAGAGACGGGGTTGAAGGAAGAACAACTCAGAGCAGCTACCGGTATGCTCGACCGGCGGGTCTGGGATAGGATATCTTACCAAGTCACCGGCCCGCCGGATGACAGATGATGAGCATATAGGAACTCGCATATGGCCTTTCATTTGGCACCATGATCTTTGACCTTGAAAGGTCAAACTCAAGGTCACGGATTTTCAGAAGGCTGTAACTTGAAAATGGTTGATGGTAGACAGATGTTTACCATTATCAACTTATAGGAAGTGCCATATGGGCTTTCATTTGGCATCATGACCTTTGACCTTGAATGACTTCGAAATGTCAAACTCAAGGTCATGGATTTTTATTGAGAAATATTACCATTATCAACATATTGGCGGGTGGCACAGTGGTGTAGTGGTTAGCGCTGTCGCCTCACAGCAAGAAGGTCCGGGTTCGAGCCCCGTGGCCGGCGAGGGCCTTTCTGTGCGGAGTTTGCATGTTCTCCCCGTGTCCGCATGGGTTTCCTCCGGGTGCTCCGGTTTCCCCCACAGTCCAAAGACATGCAGGTTAGGTTAACTGGTGACTCTAAATTGACCGTAGGTGTGAATGTGAGTGTGAATGGGTGTCTATGTGTCAGCCCTGTGATGACCTGGTGACTTGTCCAGGGTGTACCCCGCCTTTCGCCCGTAGTCAGCTGGGATAGGCTCCAGCTTGCCTGCGACCCTGTAGAACAGGATAAAGCGGCTAGAGATAATGAGATGAGATGAGAACATATTGGTATAAAATAAGTGCTGCCGGCCGAGGATTGTTTTACCTGGCAACACTTGTTAATATTGTTAACACTGTCCCACCAAAATCTGAGTCACAGCTGGAAAAAGGCCGACATTTTAGGTGACACACCTAAATATTAGCGACACACACTTTCAGCAAAGGTCAATGAGAAAATAAGCTGTGGAATACTTAATATGAGTAATTGCTTACACACATAGGGCTGGCTAAACACATGGCTTTAATTAGATGGGTGGATTTAAAGAGCTGTCATGCTCTTGCTCCTGGTGGGCCAGAACACAGTATGATTGGGGCTATTGGTTTAGGAAAGCTACCTAAAAAAGTGAAGCAGTGGCTCTGCATTTCGAGATTCTGTTACAGCAACTGAGTAGTTACACACCATCTGACCATCTGATTTGAGCAAATGAGAGTATGGATTATCAGTCACGAATACATTCCAATAAATGAATAATTCGTGAGGATAGTGTTGGAGTGTTGTTTGACCTGTCAAGGCTGTGTGTATCAGCATATATGGAAGGTGCTCATACAGTCTTTTCCACTGAAATGGATTTCAGCGCACATTGTATTCACATAACTACATTACAGTGGGTGTTATGTAAAGCCTATGTACTGTAAGAGCTACCAGCCTCTCCTACTCACAGATCTCTTTCAGCAGTTTCCTCCCATCCACCCACTGTTTAATGTGGACCCCTGGGAGTCTCTTAAGCAAAACGTGTCTTTCAGTATCATAATACACCTTACTTTTTCTGCTAGTGCCTCCTTTTCTTAGGCAAGTAATTACTACATTGTGCTTCAAAATAAAAGATTTGAATTTCATGGTGTACTTAATAAAAGCTGTGACTGTATCACCGGGGTAGGAAGTCACACTAAAGTCAACTATTATGAAACATTACCGATGGTTAATATCAGGGTGAGGATGAAGCATTTCTTACAACTTCAATGGTGTAATATTAAGCAAAACTCACACAAATCTTACAAATGTTATGCAAAATTGGCTTGGCATGTATTTTCTATCGTCTACATTTAATAAATGTACTACAGCAGGGGTTCTCAAACTTTTCTACTTTAAGGCCCACCTATTCACACTTGTAATGAGTCGGGCCCCATTAAAAAAGATCCCCAATTATTTTGCCTCATCTATTCTATTAGAATCGAATAATCTATTGTAAAGTGTATTAATGGGATGCAACATAACTCCCTGTTACAGATGGGAGCCCAGGAATTAAATAAATGCAATAAAAACAAACTGTTTTTAATTGTTGGTATAGTATTTAAAACTGTATAGATGTGCCAGAAGCCAACATAAAACCATGCATACAGGGCATTCTCAGTCAAAAGGGATTAATGATCCAAAAGTGGAGTCTGGTCGATTAATACAAGAACTTATTGCCACGTTTGTGTACAGCAAACAAGAAAGTTATTAAAAAAAAAAAGTTATTCAAAAGAAGTGGATATAGAAATCACTCAATGGGATAGATCCTTACATGCTAGCAAAGAAGGATTTTTCCTCATCTCATCTCATTATCTCGAGCCGCTTTATCCTGTTCTACAGGGTCGCAGGCAAGCTGGAGCCTATCCCAGCTGACTACAGGCGAAAGGCGGGGTACACCCTGGACAAGTCGCCAGGTCATCACAGGGCTAACACATAGACACAGACAACCATTCACACTCACATTCACACCTACGGTCAATTTAGAGTCACCAGTTAACTTAACCTGCATGTCTTTGGACTGTGGGGGAAACCGGAGCACCCGGAGGAAACCCACGGGGAGAACATGCAAACTCCACACAGAAAGGCCCTCGTCGTGAGGCTGTGAGGCGACAGCGCTAACCACTACACCACCGTGCCGCCCCAGGATTTTTCCTATGAGTTGGAAAATTATTTATCCGTTGAGTTCCCCGACATCTCAAACTACCTGGTGCTGCAGACATAGTTCTACACGGACAAACAGAAGAAAACCTGGAGGAGCATGGAAGCGTACAACTTTTTATATGTGGCTGGGTTAAAGATCTGGGGATCAGGACACTACAAGACAGATGGCGGTAGACAGATCTAAGTGCAGGAAGAGTGTTTATTAGCAGGCGTGATATTTACCAAAGCAAAATACAAACAAAAGCAAAGCAGAATCATAAAGCAGAGTATTTAAACAGCATTATAAACATAGCTAGAAACAAATGTGACAGTGATAATGATAATACTTCGTAAAACCTCTGTGAAAACAGTGTCCACATCTGTGCATGCTGATTGCGCTCAAATCAGGATCAGGTGTTTCCCATAACGACCTGGTCCCAAGAGCACGCACAACGCGTTCTATGAGCTGCATCACACTCAAGTGCGCAAAGGCATGACAGTCAAGTGTTCACCTGCTGTGTGACCATAACTTTTAGCTCACATGTAGATCACCATGCATCCAACCAAAATGTCTCATTTTCATCAATAACCCATTGCAAAGCATCGCGAGCTGTAGTGTGACGTCATAATTTAATGAGGCGGATGTGACATTGGATGCAACCCAGCAATTGTATCCTCCTACGAGTAAAAAATTAGCTTCAACTTAAAAAAAAAAATTCGCAGCCCACTAGATGGTGCTTCTGGGCCGCGACTCAGTGGTTGAGAAACACTGCACTATAGCACAACTATTTCCTCTGTCCCTTATAATTTAATTTCATACTGTACATATTTGAGTAAACTGTGAAAGTGTTACATATTGTTTTAAATAATGTACATGAAGACTTATGCACTGCGGTTCTCCAGTCATCTCTCAGTTAAGGCCTTTACATGCCTGGGGCATTTTTCCTTTTTTTTGTGCAATTAATTCATATGTCGATATATTTTTTCAAACTGTTGTTTTGTCCTGAGGATCTTCACACATAATGCAAATATTATGCAGTGAAAAAGCAACATAGATTTTTTTTTCACACAGAGGTCGATTGTGCACTGTTTCACCCCTCTCTCTCAAATATCCCCTGCTCATGCTCAGACTGATTTGTGTGCTTGCAAAACTTCTGCTTACAGATTTCCTCTCTCTCTCTCTCTCTCTCTCTTGTTTTCTTGTTGGACTTAAAAGACAGGAATAAAACTCTATTTTTTTCATGGTCCGGTTTCCATCAAATCCTGCGCCCTTGATTGGCTGGCGAGCGGGTCCGTATCCTACGGTATGGACCCCAGTTACGGACCCTGGGTTATGGACCTCTGGCGACTCGCTCGTTCACAACAACAACAACAAACATAGTAGCAATTTTTGTCAACATTTATCTTTTTTATAAGATTTATTTATAAGATTTTTATCAAAAATCTTGTAAATTTTTGCCAGCATTTCTCAGGAGAATAGCATTAATTTTACATCATGGATAGTGATAACGACAGTGTTCACAGCGAAAGCGAGTTTTACTACCCTGAGGAAGAAGAAATAAATGAAAACATTTCAGGAGAAAGCTAAAAACCTGTAACTGTTGCTAACGCCAAGCAAAAACATGGCTGAATCCTGAATGACTCAATTTTATTTAAATAGGGAACTACATAGGCAGCAAAATTTAGTTTTTTTCCTGCCATGGAAGTGCACTTGTATACTGAGCAGGAAGCAGTTTGCATTACAGCCGTGAATGAGGATTCAAAATAACATTAATTTTACAGCATGGATAGCGATAACGACAGTGTTCACAGCGAAAGCGAGTTTTACTACCCTGAGGAAGACAAAATAAAAGAAAACATTTCAGGAGAAAGCTAAAAACCTGTAACTTGCTAACGCCGAGCAAAAACATGGCTGAATCCTGAATGACTCAATTTTGTATAAATAAGGGACTACATAGGCGGCAAAATGTAGTTTTTTTCCTGCCATGGAAGTGCACTTGTATACCGAGGAGCAGTGGCAATCCTAGAGTGATTTACTCCCCGGGCGAAACCCCCTGCTGGCACCCCCGGCCCAACCCGACAACCACCTCCCACCCACCACCTAAGAAAACACTAACTTCGTCCAGAACACACACGACCCCATACACAAACTCACAACAGCTATTTTCAAGAACAAATTTCTAGTTTTAATGACTAGTGCAATAAAAAATACAAAGATAAACAATAAAAGATAAACAATAAACAAAAAGACTCAATGACTTCGCATTACAGCTATCCACAGCTATTTAAGAAAGCACAACTGCACTACAGCACCACCTGATGGTCAAAACATTGCACAAGTCAGTCAGTTTTACCAACAGAGTGCACAATGAATTATCATAGAGTACCATTCACCATTATTATTAACAAGAAGACTTAAACCTCCATTAAAGTCGCACCATATAAATAACAAAAGAAGCTAAACAGTTAAACAATCACAATTACAGAATAAAATGAAGTGACAAAAGATCTAAAAATACGAAACATTAAAGTGGCAAAAATGGTAAAACGCAATCATGTATCATAAATAAATGAACTAACGACAGAGAAGAGGTAAATCCTATACATATTACTGTACACATAAGAAGAAATAAACACTATTGTGTATCATAAATAACAAGAAGTAACAAATGAAGATGTTAACACTCTTTAAAGTGGCAAAAATGGCAAACCACTATAATTTGTCATAAATAACAAGATGTGCAAAAGAAGTAAGAGGAAAACAGTCTACATACATTTAAGTGGCAATTATATTCAGGATGCAAAAGTGAAAGCACAGCCTAAAAGTTGGCTTTTCTGGCCTTCCTGGATGCAAATTCTTCCACAATGTCTTCATATGAGATTTGTTTTTTTTTTTCGGGGGTTTTTTTTGGGGGGACCTTTTTTTTTTGGGGGGGGGGACCGTTTTTTTTTCGCGCCCGCGCTCGTGCCGCACCCCCCCACGATGCCGCCCCGGGCGGCTGCCCGGTCGGACCGCGCCCAGGACCGCCCCCACCGAGGAGGAAGCAATTTGCATTACAGCCGTGAATGAGGATTCAAAATGGCAGCTCGGCTCGGTTTTCCCTTTCGGGCGCTCTTGTTTTCTGTTAGAATTTGGTAAAGAAAAAAATAATATATTATTTACCAGCTTAAGGTCGGTCCATATGGTGAAATACTGTGACCTCGGCCTTGAATACCTCGGTCACAGTATTTCACGATACGGACCTCCCAGCTGGTAAATAACATATATTTATTATTTAACTCATAACACTGTGAGCATTGCTTTCTAGTCTGGCTAACGCGACTGCAAAGCTCTACGAGCTATTGGTCTGGCCAAGATATTAAGCCCAACCGTTTCCCAGAGCCTGTGGTTGACCCGCCTCCCTGAAATGCCTCAGTTTGCTACTGGTCGAAGCCAGAAAAGGCTGTGATGAAGCTTAAACCAATCACATCACTCTTTCCTCTGATGTATGCAACGCGACGGGGCTAACTGGTAGATTAAACTCTTCTTTTTTTTTCTTTCGATTACATTCATTATGTCTTATATTAAATATAGTTAGTTTTTGTTTTTTTTCTTTTTTATCAGACATCTAATTTTTGGGTTTGTTTACCTGACATGTTTCGACGTACAACTTCCGTCTTCCTCAGAGTGTCACCGGATGTTATTGGTGACGCATCTTTTATCAGCTGCTGTTTCTGAAGGCGTGGCCTTCCTGTCTGGTTTGACAGGTCGGTCACGCCTTATACTGTGTGTTCGTCCCCTGCAAGATGTCACTCCAGGTATGGGAGAGCATGTATGCTCCCTCATCCCGGTTGATGGTCCTCGGGCTTCGCTTATGGATCTCCATGGCCTCCCTGATCCAGCGCTGATGTTTGTTATCTTCTGTGCGGATGACTCTGGCATTCCCCCAGTCCATAATGTGATTTTCCCTTTTGCAATGATCTGTTATAGCTGACTTATAATTTTCCTGTTGTGCCTTTTCTTTTATTGTTCGGGTTTGTCTTGTAGCTGTCTCCTTTTCGCACTCTTTCTTATGTTCATTTTTTCTTGTGTTGAAACTCCTTCCTGTCTCCCCAATATAAGTTTTATTGCATAATTGGCATGGAATCTCATATATGGTGTTGCATCTGTTGTCCGGATGTATTCTGTCTTTGGGATGAACCAGGATCTGACGGAGTGTTGTGTATGGTTTGACAGGTGTGAAACAGCAGCTGATAAAAGATGCATCACCAATAACATCCGGTGACACTCTGAGGAAGACGGAAGTTGTACGTCGAAACATGTCAGGTAAACAAACCCAAAAATTAGATGTCTGATAAAAAAGAAAAAAAACAAAAACTAACTAGATTAAACTCTTACCGAAGCCGGTTGGGAGCAAGGCGAAAACGTCCTTCCTTTCAATAAATACCTCCAGGGCTGCTCTTTGCTCCGTTTTCAGTAAGAACTTCCCGTTGAATGCTTTCAATACAGCATCTATGTGTAATAGATGCGGAAGCGTGAATGAAGCGCTTCTGGCATAGATTCTGTAAACAATCTATGGCTTCCGGTCGCAGTTCTACTACGTCAGTGCCTTGAACATGCCTCTACCCAGGGCTGTTGGAGATGCTCAAAGTTGATTGGTTCCCGATTTTTCGGGAGCTTGGAAGAGCTGTAGATAGCTTGCCTGGCCAGACTAAGCTCGCAACAGGCCCTCATGTTGCGTCACGCTTAGGATGGGCGGGCCCAGGCTAATTGCTTTCTTTCCTGTTGTCCTTGCTGTTCTTGTTGTTGTTGTTGTTGTCATCGTCTCTCAGCTTCAACTCTTTAATGAGGTTATGAAACTTTCCCTGTTGTCATTCGTACCCAAGACTTTCCCTTTCAGGGGCGTCGTGGCTCAGGTGGCTAAGGCGCCATGCCATAAATCCGGGGACCTGGGTTCGATCCCTCCCCATCTCTCATTTCCTGTCCTGTCTCTACACTGTCCTATCCAATAAAGGTAAAAAAAAGCCCAAAAAATATCTTAAAAAAAGTCTTTCTTGAGAGCATGTATATACTTATTGTTTTCATTACTGCTAGACGACTTCATCATTCACTCAGAGCACTACTGATAGTCACTGCGCGAAACCAGTGTGAGACAAACACAAAACAGAATGTGACATATTAAAAAATTCACATCGGACTCGGTGTGCATACTTTCTGTGTGAAAATTTCACACACAAATTTTCTGCATAGCAATTTTGTGTCATATCTGGTGTATAAAGGCCCTTAAGGAAAAATTGTTTTCCATTATCTTAAAGGACAGAGGAACATTTTAACAAAGACTAAGCCATGCCTTATTTATAGTCTTAGCCAATCACACTTACACCATCCACAGTCATAAAACATTCATAGAAAGCCGCTGCAGCATGAACCAGAGTGCTTGAAACGCTCCAAATGCATTATTTATAGATGAGAATTTAAGTTTAGATTATGATGCTTTGACACCCTGGTCTCATGCAGAACAGATTTAGCTTTAGCATATTGATGCATAATTAAACAATCAATTGTATGGTTTCTCATTAATCATTAATGAATGCAGAGTTTGAAGACAGACGTGAATGAAGACAGAATGAAGACAGTAGGGAACAGTATGTACAAATGTACAGCAAAAAGTACATTTTAAGTACTTTCAGTGTTTTGCTTCACCACAATAAACTGATAATAGCAGGAGGGTCTCCGAAAAGACATCAACTGACTCTCTACAGAAATAAAGTAAAATAAATAAATTATTTGGATGTCCTTGAATTATTAAAAAAATAAAAAGTCTAAGAACTGCATAATTGATAAATATTCACCCCCTTTCTTTTAGCAATCTAAATTACTGACTTACTTATTTTCACCTTCTACCCCTCCTGGAGCATAGGCCGCCAACAAGAGATCTCCAGGCATCTCGGTCTTCGGCTATCTGCTCCAGTTGGCTCCAGGTGTATCCCATTCTTTTGGTGTCAGCTTCAAGGTCTCGGCGCCACGTGTTTCTGGGCCGTCCTCTGTTCCTCTTGCCTTGGGGATTCTAATGTTGATTGCTCTAGTGGAGAGAAGGGTGGTCAGCCTTGCAGCTTCTGAGTTTCAGCTTTCACCACCCGGCATCATACTTCTTCTTGATGAAGACCCATCTCTACCCAGGACTAAGGTGTCTTTCTTTTTTTGGCATTTCTGTAAGATGTGACTTTTTACAGTGTGGGGTTGTTAGCCCTACACCCAACCCCCAACCTGGAGGACCAGGGTCATTTGTCTAGGGTCCAAAGTTAATGAGCCCTGTCTGCCCGGGTTTGACATCAGAGTTTCCCTTTTCTTAGATGGACCGTCTCCCAAGGCTACAAGCTCCATCTGCCCAGCATTTTAACCCATGGCTGGGGCAAGGTTGGTGCAGCACCAGGGCATGTCCACATGTCGGTGGGCCTGCGCACTGCACCTCTGGGGCCCTTGCTGCTCCGAGATCCCTCACAGTTTAGCCTGGGGTCGTAGGATGCCCAGTCACCATGTGTTGCCACGAGGAGGCACTATGAGAGTCTTGGTGGTGGAGAGGCTATGTACTGGCATGGAGAGACTTACACACTTGGCTCTCTTTTTCGCCAGTGGCAGTATCTGAAAGCAGATAGTTGCAAGCAAAACTACAAACTGCTCTACTTCTACCACACTTATGCATCACACACACCCTGTGGCATAGCCACCAACACACAATCTAAATTACGACTAATATTTAAAATTTTGAGAGCTCACATTAAACATGTTAAACAGAGTACACCTGTGTGTTTATTTTAAACCCACCTATGTTCAACTGTATGCTTACACAATAAATATCTCTGACTTTGGGAGGTCTCACAACTAAAATGGCAAATCAGATCACTCCTGCTGTCATGAAGACCAAGAAACTGCTGCCCGTGAAGCTTTGAGGTGAAGTTGTTTAGAGAAAAAAAAGCTGGAGAAGGTTATTAAAACATCAGCAAAGCTCTGAAACTTCTGAGGAGCATTGTGAAATCCATTAAACAAAATGAAAAAAAAAATAGACCACAACACAGACACCACCAAGATCAGGCCAAACTGAGTGCTTTGGCAAGAAGGGAAATTGTCAGAGAAGTGTCCAAGAGTCCAGCTATAACACTGAAGGGGTTACAGAACTCACTGGCTAAAATAGAACAACCTGTAGACCACAACAATATCATCAGCTCTTTACAGATCCAGCCTCTACAGGACAGTGGCCAGAAGGATGCCACTTCTGAGTAAGGCCACATTATAAAATCTGAAAACTTTTGTGAAAAGGCTTTTCTAGGCTACAGTTGAGGGATTTGGTTTGAAATCTGATGTTGCAATACAGTAGAAAGAGAAATAATCATTGGGGAGTGAATATTTTCTGGAGGCACTGTAAATAAAACCCATAAAGCTACAGGGCAAAATCATGCTGGAATGAACAATACAGAGCAGAGCAAAGGTAAAACAAAATTTATTTTATTTTCAGTTTTTGTAAGTTGGTTTCTAGTATATATTTTGTATAATACAGGCTTGTAGTACTTAAGTCCGACTCGTGCCCTAATTTTAAGGACTCGTGACTTGACTTGGACTTGAGCACTGATGACTTGAACTTGGACTTGGACTCATGCATTAGCTGCATTCGGACTCATAAATTGAAGACGATGACTGATTTTTTTCTTAATTTTTTTGTAACATGCCATAATAATTTGGCATCAGATATTTATATCTACATTAATTTTTATACTAATTTCATGCAAGAGAATGCACATTCAACTGTTCATATGTCATGTTCAGGAACAGACTAACATTAATGGCGCTAAAATGCCTGGAGAGAAGCCCCTAGGATTGTCCGCTTTGCTTATACAGACTTCTCGTGCAGTGGGAAAAAAATGCACTGCTATGTGTTCTATATGTAGAAGAACTATCGAGGAAACGACGGGGACAACCTTGAACTCCAATCGTCATTTGGCAAGACTTCACCCAGAGAAGTGAGTTACATGCAATGTTCATTACTCTGTTGATAGCAGGGCTTGCTGACCAATGAACTAGCTAGTGTTAACCCTCTCTCGTGTTATTTGCCCTGTTGATAGTGGGCAGGGCTTGCTGAGCAATGAACAAGCTTTTTATCTGGTGCCTATTAACTAAAATGGGGCAGTTGAGCAGTAACGTTAGTCCAACACAGTAGCAGAGATTCACATAAAGGCAGCAACAGCCACCGTCGAATGGTGCAGTTGGAGTCTTGTTCTCAGATTCAACTCGAAATTTTCTTTAATGACTTGGACTTGACTCGGACTTGAACACTGGGGACTCGAGACTGGACTCAGACTTGAGGTTTAGTGGCTCGACTACAACACTGGTATGATACAAGACTAGTCAGTGCGTTTACATGCACATCCAAATCGAGCTACTGTCGGTAATCGAGCTAAGGGTCCCAGCAGGGGTGCCAGAGAAATCCAATCCTACATGCACACAAGTTAATCGAGCTATTGTGTGAGGTACATTGTGCACCCGAGCCACAGGTGGCGCTACACGCCCCATCGTGTTGGTACACTTCCAGTTGTCGTCATGAAGAAGAGCTATTCAAGAGTATAAACAAAGTTATCAGCAGTGTTGCCAGATACTGCTGACGTTTTCCAGCCCAAAACATGTTCACATCCGCCAAAATGCACTTAAAACCGCCCAATCTGGCAATACTGGCAGTTCCGTGTTCACAAGTTCCGTGTTCAAGCTGTTAGGCTTGCTCTAACAGACTGTATGGCTACAAACTGTCCTGCGCAGACCACTGTTTTGTAAGACAACTTATTTTGCACAATTGTATATTTTTCTAAAGTCCATTTTTTGCTTACAAAAAAATTTTTTTTTTTGCTTACAAAAAATATTTTTCTAAAGTCCATTTTTTGCTTACAATTTAACTTATGTCTTAATAAACACACAAAAAGTTCAATTGTTTTGTTTTTATTGACATTCTTCAGATGTTGGACATATATATATATATATATATATATATATATATATATATATATATATATATATATATACACACACACACACACACACACACACACACACACAAATACAGTGACTTGTTTATGTACACAATTCACAGCTATGCAACAGCTGTACAGATGTATTTGGTGATACAGTAAGTAAGCTAAATTTTAACAGTGCAAACAGTGCCACAAAAAGAAAAGATTCATGCCGTTGTCATGCCGACCGAGGCTGTTGTGTTTCCTGCTTGTGGTCTCGTCACTCGTCACTTCCGGAAGGGGCAGTGCTGAAGTAAGTAGCTCGAATACGTAGCTCAATAGGGTATACATGCACTAAGTAGCTCGGCAGAAATCGCATAATCTAGGTCGTGTAGCTCGATTCCGAGAAATCAAGTTCGGTTCAATTTCAGCCGAATTAAGGTGTATACATGGCATTTTGAACTTCGATTTCAGTCGAGCAACGGCAGAAATTCGATTCTCTCTATGTGCATGTAAACACACTGAGTATTTGTTGGTACAGCCCTATTTACCCCTTCACTGAATGAACACGCAATAGCTAGATCACATAGTTACATACCAGCTAGATAAGTTAACGACCTAACTCGCTAAAATAAATAATAAGAAAAATTCTTCCATTTAAAGTTAACAACTTGACTAGTTTTCAAAAAATAATAGAATTTTTATTTATGATTTTTGTTGGAGTGTAAAAATGATGGCTATAGTATGACTTGTCTGGCTAGTCATATGCATCATATTTTGTAATTCAGCACAGTTGGTTTAACATTATCTAAATGCTACGTTTTAGTCATTGAGAATAAATCAACCAATTTTGAAAAGATGTCTAATATGATACCATAAAAACTTGTTTTGGACTTTGTAAAGATGTCCTATCTAGTGGATGTTAAGGCTATGTCTAAAGAAGACACCAAAAATTCTTGTTCATGCTACATATAGCGTATATCTTTTGAATGTCGGCCAGAAACATTGACACCACAGGACTGTTACATTCTTGAATTTAATTGGTCCCAAGGTTTTAATTAATTTTCTGTAACAGCTCCTCAGTCATTCAAATAATACATTTATATTAACATCCTTGTAATAATACATTATTGTTTCTATATGAACAATTAATTGGCAGATATTTATATGGTGGACAATCTACATCATCTAAGGCAGATCTTTTGTTATTGAAGAAAGAAAAAACATATCATAGTTTCTATAGTGAAGCTTGCTGTAAGGAGATGTTTAACATGTATAGAAAGAGTTTGATGAGTAAGAACGTAACAGTAAGTTTTCTGTGGTAACATCACAAACTATATTATAACATGAGTGATGAAAGGAAGTAACTTGTCTCATGGACGTTCCACTATAGTAACTTAAAAAAGCATGATGGGTCATTCATTAATCAATTAAATTCTGTATAATTTGATAAATTGATGTAGTATAAGAGGAACAAAACACTTTGGAATGTGTCCTGCCATTATTTAAAGACATTCTGGATGCGTCTTTGCTCTGTGGAACTCTTTTCCATTCAACTGGAGTTTAATTGTGTGAGCTAGTCAAGAGTAGGCAACTAAATTGTACTATAAATTGTGTGCTTTTTTTATTATTTGCAAAATGATCACAGCAGGGGTGGCACGGTGGTGTAGTGGTTAGCACTGTCGCCTCACAGCGAACTTCCTAAGTTTGAGCCCAGCGGCCGGTAAAGGCCTTTCTGTGCAGAGTTTGCATGTTCTCCCCGTGTCCGCGTGGGTTTCCTCCGGGTGCTCCGGTTTCCCCCACAGTCCAAAGATAAGCAGGTTAAGTTAATTGGTGGCTCTAAATTGACCGTAGGTGTGAATGTGAGTGTGAATGGTTGTTTGTCTCTGTGTCAGCCCTGCGATGACATGGCGACTTGTCCAGGGTGTACCCCGCCTCTCACCCATAGTCAACTGGGATAGGCTCCAGCTTGCCTGCGACCCTGTAGAACAGGATAAGCGGCTACAGCATGGGCGT
Organism: Neoarius graeffei; assembly: GCF_027579695.1. Lineage (NCBI taxonomy): Eukaryota > Metazoa > Chordata > Actinopteri > Siluriformes > Ariidae > Neoarius > Neoarius graeffei. Next base: position 55,144,940 of record NC_083579.1, read on the forward strand.
CACCACCAGTGAATGTGAAGGGGACGTTTGGAACCCCCCACATTTAACATAAAATATTAGTTCACCCAGCACCGTTTCTATTGTTTCGTGAAAGAATCAATTCCACTTGATAGATAAGAGAATACACAGAGCACTGAAAATCCACTCCGGGTTTTCCGGGTGTTACCTACAACAACTCACCGCACACAAGTGAAGTGAATCTCAGTGCAAGCAGAGAAATTTTGGTGCAAGGTGCAGGCTGCTCGAAAGTGGAGGAGGTAATGTCAGCCCCATTGCCACCTCACAATGTCTAGCTTTTGCTAAAACCTTATTCTTTTGTTATATGCCCTCAAAATTAACCCTAGGCCACGTTAAATTAATGTTCAACTAAACAATGAAATAAGCTTAGCCTAATGAGGTATTCTTGGTTGATGATGAATTGTTTGCAATATTTGCTCCTTCCCCAGACACAATGGACATGAGGACATTCTTTACAAGGAAGCGGAAAGTAAGTCAAAATTTCCCCACAGGACAGGTTTTTTTTGTCCCAATGGAAATGTTAGTGCAGTTAGCTGGCTAGTCAATGTTAGGAGATGTATCAGCTAGCTTAATGTTAGCTATCATTTAATTCAAACCCAGTAGGCCTACCTTATTGACAAAACTGCACTTCTTCATTGTATGAAGTTCTCTTTTATGTGTCATTAACACAATTTAATTTTGTGTTATGAAGACTGCATGTCATTTTTGTTATGAGTATCACTAAATCGAAAAAAAGTAAAATGCACTCACTGGACGTCACTGTTGGTGGTTAACAAAATTGCACCTGTTCATTGTGTGAAGGTATTTTTTTATGTGTCACCGTTGCTTGACACAGTGTGATTTTGTTATGAAGTTTGCATGATGCCATGTCATGCCTGTTCATTGTGTGAAATTATCTCATCTCATTCATCTCATCTCATTATCTCTAGCCGCTTTATCCTTCTACAGGGTCGCAGGCAAGCTGGAGCCTATCCCAGCTGACTACGGGCGAAAGGCGGGGTACACCCTGGACAAGTCGCCAGGTCATCACAGGGCTGACACATAGACACAGACAACCATTCACACTCACATTCACACCTACGGTCAATTTAGAGTCACCAGTTAACCTAACCTGCATGTCTTTGGACTGTGGGGGAAACCGGAGCACCCGGAGGAAACCCACGCGGACACGGGGAGAACATGCAAACTCCGCACAGAAAGGCCCTCGCCGGCCACGGGGCTCGAACCCAGGACCTTCTTGCTGTGAGGCGACAGCGCTAACCACTACACCACCGTGCCGCCTGTGTGAAATTATGAATATTCTTATTTTTAAACATACAGTTGAGTGTCACTATTGCTTGGCCCAGTGGCATGTTGTGTTACATCTAAAACTAAATAAAAAAGGAAACACAAAATAAAAAGTAAAATGCACCCATAAAGCAGGGCTGCCGACTTTTCGAAATTCCTTTGAGTGAGATTGTTTTTTTGGGGGGGTTCGACGGCAAAATTTTTGCGCACACCATGCAGTAAGTGGGAATTTTGTATTCAGTTTGATATTCACTTGTCCCCCTGCATTCTGGTGTTTTGTTTGTGGGTCGTCCAGCTGGAGATGGACAATGGGGGGGTTTGAGATTTTGGATTTAGTAGATGTTCCTGCATTCTGGTGGATTTTTGGAGTGGCCTGCTGTGCCATACCTACATTCTTACACACCCTGACTTGCCAGGCCTTCAGCTTGTGGCCAACAAAAGCACCAAGTTTTGGCTTAAAAGCCCCCACACTAGAAAACTACAGATGACTGCCAGTGTTCCTGTAGCCCTATAGACCTGTGTTTCAGATTTAAAGGCAAGTTCATGTTTGAAAATATTTCATCAGCTAAGCCTAAACACCTTCTGAATTGAAACTAAATGTTAAGTTTTTAATAACTGTTGCAAAAAATAAGATTGTCCCTCACTGACTATTCATTATGCATTTAAGGGCTTTCCCCACCACTGGGTTCAGCAGAAGATTGGCATGGGGAAAAATATCAACAGCAAAAGAACAAATAAAATGCTTAAACAGTAAGCAAAATGTGCATGTGCTACAAGAAACATTAAAATGATTAAGTTTGAACAGTATTGAAACACAAAAAGCTGAACCTTGGCCATAGGTGGGAATGTGCACACAAAGTTGGGCTTAAAAATTTTGGTCATACTTAAATAAGCTATATTAATATATTTCTTATTAATTTATTTCTTATCTATGTTTCTTATTAGTAATAGAGCATTCATCAGGGCCTGTTATCTGACAAATATTCTCTACCTGTCTTGCCCTCTTTGAGACCCTGTCTCCTCAGTATATTGTTCTCTGTCTTTTTTTTTAATTATTCACAAGTTCAAGTTCTTTGATATTACAGGTGACCATGCTTTATTTACTTTAACTGAGCAATTACATATATCATAATTAATTAAAAATAAATACCCTGTAAATAAACAATAGGTATGGTGGCTAATGGCTCTTCTTGCATTTGTAATATTATCTCTTACTTGCTTTATTTTACAACATTTCCAGAATGGCTTCAAATAAAGTCATAAAGTATGATAACACAGTAAACAAACTAAAAATGCGCCTTAATAAACGTGTGCTAAGGAGGTGCTCTCCCGTGCTGCTTGTTGGGGAAGATAGAGGCTGTGGCACAGCAGTAGGCCTATAATGATTTAGCATGCCTAGTACACAGCTCTCAATATGGCATTAAATATTCTCACAACACTTATAGGCTAAAACGATTAAGAAACTTTATATAAGTTCATAATTACGCCAGTAACACCACACATTGGCGTGCATATGTACAAACCTGTCTGAGACACCCGTCTTCAACTCGGATACCTTCTTCTCTCTCCTCTTCCTCTAAATTGACGGTAGGCAATTATCCAACTTCCAGCGAGTGCAGCATCATTAGATGCGCTACCTACCATAGGGGAGTGTGTACAGAAGGGAACACCTCTCTGCCTGTTTAGCCGTGCGTAAGGCGTAATTGATCGATCGCAAGTGGTTGGCGCGACGCAATGGGTAGCCTAGATCAGATAGATAAACTAGATTTTTTTCTAGCATGAGAAATTGGAGGTATGACGTGTGAGCGTGTGAAAACAATCAAATGCGTGTGTCTCACGCTCATTGTGTGAGAGTTGGCAGCCCAGCATAAAGTCAGTGTTGGTGATAAATTGTGTCACAGTCATCTCATTATCTTAGGCAGAGCAGTGGGCTTAAAAACAGGCTGATGAATGTATGGACTAGTTGAATGAGGACGTATTGTTGAGTCTCTAAAATAGTCATTGAATTAAATGACTTTTGTAGGTAAAATTAGGTGTTTAACAACCTGTTAAAATACACCAGAATTCAGGAAATGGCATCTAATTAATTAAAAATTTTCTGGGGAAGAACCCCCAGACCCCCCGCCACTGTGTCCCCCCCACATTAAAAATGATTCTGACACCCCTGGGCTACAGATAATGGATGGATGGATGGATGGATGGATGGATGGATGATCACAGCAGGTTGGTGGTGCACAGGCACAGATAACTGACTGGCAGTAAGAAAGAAACTGTTGTTGAGAGGTTCTGCTCTTCTACTTGGTATTCAGCAGCCGTGACTGTCAAATTATTGTACGCAATCAAGTTATTATATTCTCATTAAACTTCTGTAAAATTGAGCACTCATGAGTACTTTATACGTAAGTACCTACTGTAATAAATGCCACTACACCTTTGGTGTCATGACTGTTTCAGTATACTATATAGTATGCGGTCTGGGACACCACTTTGAATTATGTCTAAATATGTGCACTTGCAGTTGTACAGTAAGATTAATGCACATATAGAGGAAGTATGCAGCACAAACCATGCGAGTAGCTTGCACTGGCATTTTCTTGCCCTCAGAGAGGGCAAAATTCCAAAATCTTATATCCTGTAACTTTAAATCTGTAAGATTTATTTTTCTCTTTAAGTGGTACACTATACACCAAGATGCATCATGTATTAAAGTAGAGGAGGAAAATGCCACCTTGCCCAATTCCCTAATAGGAAGCATGATGGGGGCCAGGATCTCCACTTTACTTTTCTGAAGTAACTCTGCTCTCCCTATTTTCTCCCACACCAATCTGAATACTTCAATAAAAGGGCAAGTTCATACTGGACTCAACATCCAAGAAATTATGATGTTTTTTCACAAACAGCATTATTTTACTCTGTATATGGTTTTTCACTAACTGCATTATTTTATGCTGTATAAGCAGTTTTTGTGAAGTAACTGACTCCTTTCGGTTGTAGCCTATAATGGTTCTCATTCACATCTTCTGACATTTTAATCCATCCATCCATTATCTGTAACCGCTTATCCTGTGCAGGTTCGTGGGCCTATCCCAGCTGATTATGGGCAAGAAGCGGGGTACACCCTGGACAAGTTGCTAGATCATCGCAGGGCCAACACATAGAGACAAACAACCATTCACACTCACATTCACACCACATTCACACCTACAGTCAATTTAGAGTCACCAATTAACCTAACCTGCATGCCTTTGGACTGTGGCGGAAACCGGAGCACCCGGAGGAAACTTGCGCAGACACGGGGAGAACATGCAAACTCCACACAGAAAGGCCCCATCAGCCACTGGGCTCAAACCCAGAACCTTCTTGCTGTGAGGCGGCAGTGCTAACCACTACACCACCGTGCCGCCCCTGATATTTTAATGTCACCTGAAATTACAATAGTGATACAGTGTATGTAAACTTTAGTAGCGCTGCTAACCTATAACAAATTCAATGTTCAAAAATGGTACTCACTGACACTTGTATGGATACAGTGAGCACAGTAGGTACAAGTCCATGATTGGAACATCACTCAATATGACTGCGGCAATACAAACCCAGTGTAATGGCACCACTGGGTCTGATATCTGGAATCAAGTATCTTACATCACTTGTTATTATAACTTAGACAGTTTAAGTTATTTGCAGAAGTCTATCTATCATAGAGACTGTGCAGTATGGCTGCAAGCTATAAAGAGTTATGAGTCCAGGCTGATACACTTACACTGAACCAATTTGAACACCCCCTGCTCTCCTGCAGCGGTAGTGATGTATGAGGAGGCTCTAAAGAGAGGGTCCTGGAGGTGGAAGGAGCCCACCCAGGAATAGACCAAGTTATAAAACATGGGCATATATATGTGTGTAACATCTATGATAAGAGAATAGCTGTAGGCTTAAGATATTATTTCATTTCCTTTGATATGCTAGACTACTGGACCAAAATCACTTATCCAGTTTTGGGTATGGGGCATTGAAAAAAGCACCCTATTAACTTTCTTACGTAAAATACAATAACCACAAAGTGGTAAAAAGGAAATGTATAAAGTTGTTTTTAGGACGTAGTGAGCATCAATATCAGATTCACTCCATTCAGTTCCACAGTGGCATAATACCAGATCCAGGAAAACCTCAATATGGACAGATTTGGGCCGAGGAGTTTATAACAGAATGATTTCAGTTTCATCTTGCCAGCTGAGGTAACAAGAGTACTCTCAAATGAAATCAGTCTCTTTCAGTAAATAATAGCAAGAAGGCCTATGTTGTTACATTGCCAGTCTGCAGTGAAGGTCATGGATGTTCATTATAGACACAGACAACCACTCACGGTCAATTTAGAATCACCAGTTAACCTAACCTGCATGTCTTTGGACTGTGGGGGAAACCGGAGCACCCGGAGGAAACCCACACAGACACGGGGAGAACATGCAAACTCCGCACAGAAAGGCCCTCGCTGGCCACGGGGCTCAAACCTGGACCTTCTTGCTGTAAGGCGACAGCGCTAACCACTACACCACCGTGCTGCCGGTCATGGATGTTATTTTGCACATTCTAACTTTGAGAAATGTGGCTATCTCGAATAAGATTGTAGCAGCAAGGGTGCAGTCGAGCGTCAGCTGTGAACGGTGAGGAGTCAGGTTGAACCAGCAGGTAACATGTGACGAGGCACACTTGTATCTAATTATTGGCTGTCTACTTAACAGTTATTCCACAAAATCGAGTCGTACATGAGCTGATAGCCGATGAGGTGCATAGTGCCGAGTTGGCGACAGTGGTGCTTGAAAGTTTGTGAACCCTTTAGAATTTTCTATATTTCTGCATAAATATGACCTAAAACATCATCAGATTTTCACACAAGTACTAAAAGTAGATAAAGAGAACCAAGTTAAACAAATGAGGCAAAAATATTATACTTGGTCATTTATTTATTGAGGAAAATGAGCCAATATTACATATCTGTGAGTGGCAAAAGTAGGTGAACCTTTGCTTTCAGTATCTGGTGTGACCCTCTTGTGTAACAATAACTGCAACTAAACATTTCTGGTAACTGTTGATCAGTCCTGCACACCGGCTTGGAGGAATTTTAGCCCATTCTTCCGTACAGAACAGCTTCAACTCTGGGATATTGGTGGGTTTCCTCACATGAACTGCTCGCTTCAGGTCCTTCCACAACATTTTGATTGGATTAAGGTCAGGACTTTGACTTGGCTGTTCCAAACCTTAACTTTATTTTTCTTTAACCATTCTTTGGTAGAACAACTTGTGTGCTTATGGTTGTTGTCTTGCTGCATGACCCACCTTCTCTTGAGATTCAGTTCATAGACAGAGTTCCTGACATTTTCCTTTAGAATTCGCTGGTATAATTCAGAATTCATTGTTCCATCAATGATGGCAAGCCGTCCTGGCCCAAATGCAGCAAAACAGGCCCAAACCATGATACTACCACCACCATGTTTCACAGATGGGATAAGGTTCTTATGCTGGAATGCAATGTTTTCCTTTCTACAAACATAATGCTTCTCATTTAAACCAAAATGTTCTATTTTGGTCTCATCCGTCCACAAAACATTTTTCCAATAGCCTTCTGGCTTGTCCACATGATCTTTAGCAAACTGCAGATGAGCAGCAATGTTCTTTTTGGAGAGCAGCGGCTTTCTCCTTGCAACCCTGCCATGCACACCCTTGTTGTTCAGTGTTCTCCTGATGGTGGACTTATGAACATTAACATTAGCCAATGTGAGAGAGGCCTTCAGTTGCTTAGAAGTTACCCTGGGGTCCTTTGTGACCTCGCTGACTATTACACGCCTTGCTCTTGGAGTGATCTTTGTTGGTCGACCACTCCTGGGGAGGGTAACAATGGTCTTGAATTTCCTCCATTTGTACACAGTCTGTCTGACTGTGGATTGGTGGAGTCCAAACTCTTTAGAGATGGTTTTGTAACCTTTTCCAGCCCGATGAGCATCAACAACACTTTTTCTGAGGTCCTCAGAAATGTCCTTTGTTCGTGCCATGATACACTTCCACAAACATTCGTTGTGAAGATCAGACTTTAAAGCAGGGTGCCCACTCACACCTGATTGTCATCCCATTGATTGAAAACACCTGACTCGAATTTCACCTTCAAATTAACTGCTAATCCTAGAGGTTCACATACTTTTGCTACTCACAGATATGTAATATTGGATCATTTTCCTCAATAAATAAATGACCAAGTATAATATTTTTGTCTCATTTGTTTAACTGGGTTCTCTTTATCTACTTTTAGGACTTGTGTGAAAATCTGCTGATGTTTTAGGTCATATTTATGCGGAAATATAGAAAATTCTAAATGGTTCATAAACTTTCAAGCACCAATGTGGATGGAATAATAACGTGTGTTTCTGTGTGTCTTTCAGATGGCCAGTACAGAGAGAGAGCTGTATCTCCCCACGTGTGTGTCTGTGTATGAAGATAAATCACTGAAAAGTGTAGATAAAAATAAAAAGCACACCTTGAATTGCAGCGTCTGGCTTCAGTTCCTCACTGCCCACCATCAAAGTTGTTACAAAGATATTTCTAGCCAACTAAGCCAGCCATCCGTGTGTTTATCCCAGTGCATGTGGCTTTGCTCTGCATGTAATCAAATTAAACATTGTAGTAAATAAATTTAAATCAATAATGAAATAACAGCCACAGCAAATATAATAACAACAAACACCAAGGCAGTGGAAATCTGATAATATTTCACCATACAATAAATTATTTGTCAGCTATGTGTCTTTTGATTAAACCTACCACAACATCAAGTACAAACATTCCTTTAAAGAAAAAAAAAAACACTCAAACATTTCAAACTCTCAGAGGTGATCTTAAAGTTATGCCTGATTAAAATCCTCATAAAATATTAAAGTATTGCATACACTGACACATAGTATGATCAGAGCATGTTCATGTTGTTCTACCACTGCATGCATTTCAGAGAAATACAAAATAATGTATTTGCTCCCAGTAAGAATCCATACATACTGTTACATACTACATGTCTGTGTCACTATTGGACCTGATAACTGTACATTGTTCATAAATAATGTATCTGCTGCTTGCACATTCTCAGAAAGTCCACCCACCTAGTCACTTTCTGGCTCAGATGGCCATACATCAGATATTCTTTCTATCATATAAGCACCAAAAAGAGCAGACAGACCTCAGGTGTTGTGAGCAGGGCAATCCATTCTAGCCTCTTTCCAATCAGACTTTATAACAGTCCCACAGGGATGGTTGGCATCCCATCAGCCTGTTGTTACTGTGGGTTCTGATAGTGAGCCAAATAATGAGAATGTCAGCCTCTTCAAATAAAAGTCTACCACAACTACTTACAGGATTAGATTATGAGAATAAATGATGAGCTCTGCACATATCTGACTCCTGAGAGCTGCTATCTGAGGCTCATTCATTGTGTTATACGGGATTAACATTCACAGCATGAAAGCTTTAAGAGAAGACTCATTTCATAAGTATACAGTGCTTGGAAATGTGATATAAAATAGCAATGTTTCTATTGTGTGCATAAAGAGTTATATACATTATATAGCCAAAAGTGTGTGGAAACCTGACCATCACACTTACATGTGGGCCTTCCCTAAATTGTTGCCACAAAGTTTGAAGCACAGAATTGTATGGAATTGAATGTCTTTGTATACTGTAGTACAGAGGTGAACTGTCAGGGCCTTCTAGGCCTTCAGAGAAGGCCCAAACGTATCAACATTTCAAATGTTATATTTAATTTCTTTCATTATAATTATTACCTTCTAATTCTAATTTGGCTTATTTTCTATCAAATTTGCTTCAGAAATGAAAGGGTTACTGTCTTGAAACGATGAAAATAGAGTTATCCAATGAGATTTTTTTTGTTTGTTGTCTCAAGGCTGAGAAGAGTTTCGAGCCGGCTCACTCATTGGTTAGGACCTTCATTGCCGGGACAGAAGGCCATGGCAGTGTATGTTTATGTAGGAAGTGACAGATGACTTAACCAATCAGATTTGGAGTTACAGTGGGAGGGACCAAAAATTTATTGCCCTAGGCCTTCTCGAAGGCCAACACGAGCTTAACCGTGAGTTGGCGCTATTAGCGCTGCAACGACAGCCGGTGTAGCGTTCATCAGTAGTGTTAGTGAATGCTAATAAAGCAGTCAATCCAGTGCTATCGGGAGCAAGTAGCACAGGCTAACGACCGAGAAACTTATGCCGCTTTTCCACTACCAACGCGGCTGAGTTGGGCTGAGCCGTGCCGTGCTGAGTTGGGCTGAGTCGAGCTGAGTGGGGCTGTTGGAGTTGCATTTCGACTACAACCGCGCTGAACCGTGCTGGCTGGAAGTGGGTGGACACATTGGGTGGAGTTAGCGAAAGTGGGTGGATGTCACATGATGTCGTTAGGTGGCGCAAACAGTGACATCAGTGACCTTTTAAGCAGTAGTCTCACGACCCGGATAGTAAACAATAAACATGGAGGACATGGAGTCGTTAGTGTTGCTGGTCTTGGTGCTGTGGCTTGTTGTCACTGACAACGCCAACAGATACTGGCAAGAGCGTATAGATGAGGCGAGGCGTATAAGGCTTCAGAAATTCTCGTAATTATTCTTCTTCCGGGTTTACGGTGTTTACAGATCCCAGCGTGCTCGCGGGGCGTGTGTGGGCAGGTGAGGACACTCTTCCTCACCAATCAGTGCACAGGGGAGTGTCTCCTCACGCCCCTCGCCCCACTCGGCTCGGTTTGGCTCGCTTCAGACCTACTCCAAAACCGTGCGAGTTTTGGGTGCTGAGTAGGGCTGAAGCGAGCTGAGTCGTGCTGCTCTGAGGTAGTCGAAACGCGAGCCATGTTGGGCTGAAGTGAGCTGAAGTGAGCTGAAAAAGGGTAGTGGAAAAGGGCCATAAGCTTTCTGTCTCCAGATTCTTCTTCCACGCACGCTCGCCACAGTATTTTTCACTCATACTTAAGTATTAATTTCCCTATGTAATTTACTTAGTTACTTTTAAAATCACCATTGATAACTACACACAATGGAGCTACCTGGCAACCTGCTGCTAATCCCTTGCAAAATCCTTTGCCCTGTTGCTTGTTTTTGATATATATATATATATATATATATATATATATATATATATATATATATATATATATATATATATACACACACATAACTATATATGTATGCACAGGGCGGCACAGTGGTGTAGTGCCCCGTGGCTGGCGAGGGCCTTTCTGTGCGGGGTTTGCATGTTCTCCCCGTGGGTTTCCTCTGGGTGCTCCGGTTTCCCCCACAGTCCAAAGACATGCAGGTTAGGTTAACTGGTGACTCTAAATTGACTGTAGGTGTGAGTGTGAATGGTTGTCTGTGTCTATGTGTCAGCCCTGTGATGACCTGGCGACTTGTCCAGGGTGTACCCCGCCTTTCGCCCGTAGTCAGCTGGAATAGGCTACGGGCGACTACGGGCTGTCTATAAAACAGCTGTGTGTATGTACACACACATACACACAGCTGTTTTATAGACAGTGTAGTCTTGCTGTAGTCCAATGACTAATGACTTTGTTTTTATTATGTCAGTATCTTCTGTGTGTCCTTTTTTGTCATTTACCTCCACTGCTATTCACCATACATGGGCACAGGTCTAGAAACCTACATGCTTATTTGCAATGTATTAATGGAAATTAGATTTCACCCTGATGGAACTCTACAAGTTCTTCACACAATCGATCACCTACTTCACCAGCAGTACATATCTGAAAACAGCCCACAGCACTGTTACACTGCTGCTCAGTAAAATTTAACCCATTAATCACTTTTCTCATGCCTCCTTCTCTCTCTTTACTGATTTATTTTGAACTACCCATGTAATTTAACAAGACTACAGTGGTGCTTGAAAGTTTGTGAACCCTTTAGAATTTTCTATATTTCTGCATAAATATGACCTAAAACATCATCAGATTTTCACACAAGTCCTAAAAGTAGATAAAGAGAACCCAGTTAAACAAATGAGACAAAAATATTATACTTGGTCATTTATTTATTGAGGAAAATGATCCAATATTACATATCTGTGAGTGGCAAAAGTATGTGAACCTTTGCTTTCAGTATCTGGTGTGACCCCCTTGTGCAGCAATAACTGCAACTAAACGTTTGTGGTAACTGTTGATCAGTCCTGCACACTGGCTAGGAGGAATTTTAGCCCATTCCTCCGTACAGAACAGCTTCAACTCTGGGATGTTGGTGGGTTTCCTCATATGAACTGATTGCTTCAGGTCCTTCCACAACATTTCCATTGGATTAAGGTCAGGACTCTGACTTGGCCATTCCAAAACATTAACTTTATTCTTCTTTAACCATTCTTTGGTAGAACGACTTGTGTGCTTAGGGTCGTTGTCTTGCTGCATGACCCACCTTCTTTTGAGATTCAGTTCATGGACAGATGTCCTGACATTTTCCTTTAGAATTCGCTGGTATAATTCAGAATTCATTGTTCCATCAATGATGGCAAGCTGTCCTGGCCCAGATGCAGCAAAACAGGCCCAAACCATGATATTACCACCACCATGTTTCACAGATGGGATAAGGTTCTTATGCTGGAATGCAGTGTTTTCCTTTCTCCAAACATAACGCTTCTCATTTAAACCAAAAGTTCTATTTTGGTCTCCTCCGTCCACAAAACATTTTTCCAATAGCCTTCTGGCTTGTCCACATGCTCTTTAGCAAACTGCAGATGAGCAGCAATGTTCTTTTTGGAGAGCAGTGGCTTTCTCCTTGCAACTCTGTCATGCACACCATTGTTGTTCAGTGTTTTCCTGGTGGTGGATTCATGAACATGAACATTAGTCAATGTGAGAGAGGCCTTCAGTTGCTTAGAAGTTACCCCGGGGTCCTTTGTGACCTCGCCGACTATTACACGCCTTACTCTTGGAGTGATCTTTGTTGGTCGACCACTCCTGGGGAGGGTAACAATGGACTTGAATTTCCTCCATTTGTACACAATCTGTCTGACTGTGGATTGGTGGAGTCCAAACTCTTTAGAGATGGTTTTGTAACCTTTTCCAGCCTGATGAGCATCAACAACGCTTTTTCTGAGGTCCTCAGAAATCTCCTTTGTTCGTGCCATGATACACTTCCACAAACACGTGTTGTGAAGATCAGACTTTGATAGATCCCTGTTCTTTAAATAAAACAGGGTGCCCACTCACACCTGATTGTCATCCCATTGATTGAAAACACCTGACTCTAATTTCACCTTCAAATTAACTGCTAATCCTAGAGGTTCACATACTTTTGCCACTCACAGATATGTAATATCGGATCATTTTCCTCAATAAATAAATGACCAAGTATAATATTTTTGTCTCATTTGTTTAACTGGGTTCTGTTTATCTACTTTTAGGACTTGTGTGAAAATCTGATGATGTTTAAGGTCATATTTATGCAGAAATATAGAAAATTCTAAAGGGTTCACAAACTTTCAAGCACCACTGTATACCAGCTTTGATTTATTTGATTTACCATCCATCCAGAAATATCCTGCACAGTCTACACCTCTAAAATAATTCACACTCACATCAATTCACTTTTGTCTTTCTAACACAACAGCTGCTTTTATTGTTGATAATGCTGCTTTAGCTAAGACCACGTTTTATCCACAGTCCATTTTAATTTCTAATAATACTCATAACTGTATTGTTGTGTTTTTTTAAAAGATCTGTCAATAAGTTTCTATAATGGATTGCTGGCAACAGGCCATAATATCCATCATGCTTCAATTCTTTTTTTTTTCTTTTTTTCTGGCTCTTTTTGGAGCCTAGCTTAAAATAGCTTTCTCATATTTCCATAACTGAATCGCAAAAGAAGCAATGATACAAATCATGTGACATGAGATTTTCAAGGAGTGAATTACAGAGAAATGTAAGGTTTAAAAAAGAAGACATTGCTGCAAAGAATGCTACCTGTACAATGCAATATAATTTTGAGTAAATATATGTAAATTGTATATATTGTATGAATATATATATAAATTGTAATCATATAACTTTGAAATTGTAAACATAAGCAACTGTTACTTTTGCTTAAAAGTTATAGAAGTTGACTTATATTTACATTTGCAACATTTAGCCCTCAATGCAGAGTGACTTACGGAAGTGTAGTCTCTATAAAAACATATCATCATGCTAATTTATGAGGTCAGGGACTAAGAATAACATCACACTAAAAACCATATTGTAGGAGGTTAGTCCAACATGAAAGAAAACACACAAGAGAAGGGATGTTTTAAAAGAAGTGTTTATTCAAGTGCTCGATGAAGAGGTAGGTTTTCAGTCTCCCTTTGAAGACAGTCAGTAATTCAGCTGTTTGAACAGCTAGGGGAAGTTCATTCCACCACCTGGGTACCGAGGCAGACAAGAGTAATAATTCATGTCTTTCTTGTATCTGGAAGTGCAGTGGATCCAGCTGAGCTGTGCTAGAAGCTCAAAGGGAGTATGGTGCAGAGCAGGGTGTGATCAAGCCTTAACAAAGCCGGGCTCTGGTCCATTTTTGGCTTGATTGCAAAGCATCAGTGTGTTAAAACTGATGCAGGCAGCTGCAGGAAGCCAGTAAAGGAAATATAGCAATGGGGTGGTGTGGGAGAAGTTACAAGTCTTGCAGCTGTATTCTGGATGAGTTGCAGGGATCAGATGGTGCGCAGAGACAGACCTGCACTAAGCATGTTGCAGCAGTCCGATCTTGAGATGACAAGGGACTGAACAGGCATCCGAGTGGCCTCTGTACTCGAAGAAATAGCTCGTTGAGAGAAATTGCACAATGGCCAGTAAATGATAACATGCTGGTCAGATTTCAAGTGTGACTCCACTGCCCTCCAGTGGGAGTCTGTGACATGATGAAGAAGCTTTAAAGTTCCCTCAGGGAAATTAAGATTCCAGCAGCATCATTACAGATAAATAGAGAAAAACTTCTAGATACATTAAAATAAATTAAGTATTTACATATACAAATATAAAAAGAATAAGATATGGGGAAGAGAGGAAGGGGAGCGAGAGGAGGAAAAAAAAGGAAAAGGGGGGGCAGCAGGAGAGATATTGCACTTTATATTGCACATTATCCGGTATTGCTTATTGTTAGGCTGGGCTACTGCTCCTTCCTGTCCTCTGTCCTCCTGTTACCCCTCCTCCCCCCCAGAGAGGAGTTATACAGTCTGATGGTGTGAGGGACAAAGGAGTTTTTGAGTCTGTTCGTCCTGCACTTGGTAAGGAGCATTCTGTCACTGAACAGGCTCCTCTGGTTGCTGATGACGGTGTGCAGAGGGTGACTGGCATCGTCCATGATGTTCAATAGTTTGTCCATAGTCCTCTTCTCTGCGTTACTGTATTTTCAACAAAGGAGTACTAAACAAACATATTGAATAGTACACACTTTTTCTGTGGGTCGATTGCGCTGAAACCATTTTCTTTTTCTTTTTTTTAATCTGGACAATCTCACCATGAAAATCTGAAGAATCTCATCTCATCTCATTATCTCTAGCCGCTTTATCCTTCTACAGGGTCGCAGGCAAGCTGGAGCCTATCCCAGCTGACTACGGGCGAAAGGCGGGGTACACCCTGGACAAGTCGCCAGGTCATCACAGGGCTGACACATAGACACCCATTCACACTCACATTCACACCTACGGTCAATTTAGAGTCACCAGTTAACCTAACCTGCATGTCTTTGGACTGTGGGGGAAACCGGAGCACCCGGAGGAAACCCACGCGGACACGGGGAGAACATGCAAACTCCGCACAGAAAGGCCCTTGCCGGCCCCGGGGCTCAAACCCAGGACCTTCTTGCTGTGAGGCGACAGCGCTAACCACTACACCACCGTGCCGCCCAATCTGAAGAATGAATGTTAGATAAACATATGTATGTCCATCAATAAGTTACCAATCTATCACAGGGAACACTAACACTGACAATCATTTGCACTCACATACACACCTATAGGGGCAATTTAGAGTAGCCAGTTAAACTAATCCCCATGTCTTTGTCAGTGGGAGGAAACAGGAGCACCCAGAGGAAACCCACGCGGGCACAGAGAGAACATGCAAACTCCACAGAGAAAAGTCTCAGCCGGCCTTCTTTCTGTAAGGCGACAGCGCGAACCACTGCACCACTGTGTCATCCCTGTTTGTGGCAGCGGGGGCGTGGTCAAGCACCGGTCTGTGACAGGAGGGCGGAGTTGGGGAAGGTAAGTGGCAGAATCGCTTCACCTGAGTGTCATTAACCTGTGTTTTGTGTGTTCTCCCCAGTAAACCGCCCTATTTAAGGAGGGAGAGCGAGAGCAGAGGGAGAGCCGGACGAGACGCTGTGTGTGTGTGTCTCTCTCGCGCTAGGGAAACAGTGTTGCAACTCTGAAAAGTGTGGCAATAAAGCCGTTTAACAAACCTGATCTCTGTCCTGCCGTCCTCTGTGCTCCACCCACACGCGATTCGCGCTACAGTGGTGCCGAAACCCGGGAAGTGGAGCACCTGTCCTGCAGCCCCATGGAATCCTCCCCGTTCGCGGACTTGGTCCACGCCCTCGCCACGGCCCAGCAGAGCCAGCACCAGGCGCTCGTCACACTCCGGAAGGAGCAGGAGCGCCGCTTCGAAGCCCTGGTACTGGCTCAACAGGAAGACCGTGAGGCGTTCCGGCGCCTCCTCGCGTCGGCGGGGTCCACCAGCGCCCCGGCCGCGGGCCCATCTCCCATCACCTTGACTAAGATGGGCCCGCAGGACGACCCCGAGGCGTTCATCGCATTATTCGAACAGGTCGCCGAAGCCTCGGGGTGGCCGATGGAACAGCGCGCGGCGCGCCTCCTCCCCCTCCTGACGGGAGAGGCGCAGTTAGCCGCACTACAGCTCCCCGCCGACCACCGGCTGGCCTACGCCGACCTTCGCCGGGCTGTCCTCCAGCGCGTGGGGCGCACGCCGGAGCAGCAGCGCCAGCGCTTCCGCGCGCTGCGAATGGAGGAAGTCGGCAGCCCGTTTGCGTTCGGCCAGCAGCTCCGGGACGCCTGCGGGCGGTGGCTGAGGGCCGAAGATCGCGACGCCGAGGGGATCATCGACCAGGTGGCGCTGGAGCAGTTCATCGCCCGCCTACCCGCCGGAACCGCGGAGTGGGTCCAGTGCCACCGCCCGGCGTCGCTGGATCAGGCCGTAGGACTGGCGGAGGATCATCTGGCGGCTGTCCCGGCGGCAGGACAACGGATGTCTTCTTCTCTCTCCTCTTCTCTCTCTCTCTCTCTCCTCCCCCTCCTCCCGTGTCCCGTCCTCGCCCCATTCCCCCACCACGGAGGCGGGGGCCGGCCCCACCCCAGCCGGCCCGCCGCACCCGTGGTGCCCTCCCGTTTCTCCCTTCTATGTCTGTCTCTCCCCCCCCCTCAGGTGAGTGACCCCCAGTCCACAGCTGCAGAGGGGAGGCCCGGGCCGGTTTGCTGGCGCTGCGGGGAACCGGGCCACCTGCAGCAACAGTGTGCCGCGATGGAGGTGGGGGCGGTGGTGCGGATCCCCGACGCGCCAGAGGCTGCCCTCGATCAGGCTGGAGCATATCGCATACCGGTAAGTGTACAAGGGGCGACCTATCAGGCGTTGGTGGATTCGGGTTGCAACCAGACCTCGATCCGCCAAAGCCTGGTGCAAGACGAGGCATTGGGGGGAGCACAAGGGGTGAAGGTGTTGTGTGTGCACGGGGATGTTCACTGCTACCCGTTGGTGTCAGTCCACATACATTTCAGAGGGGACAAATCTATAGTGAAGGCGGCGGTTAATCCTCGCCTTACCCACTCTTTAATCTTGGGGACTGATTGGCCGGGATTCCGGGGGTTGATGGCACACCTAGTGAAGAGTGGGTCCTGCCGGTTAGCCGGGGGGGGTCCCGGTGTCGTTTTGGCTGGAGCTGCGGTCGCAGGGCCGTCTACGTCATCTCCGCGACAGAGTGAGGGGCCCCCGGCTCCTCCTCTTTCTATTGGGGAATCCCTCGCGGATTTCCCACTGGAACAATCGCGAGACGGAACTCTGCGACACGCGTTTGACCAAGTGAGAGTAATCGATGGTCAAACGCTCCAGCCGAATGCCACCCCGACCTTCCCCTATTTTTCCATTTTAAAAGATAGGTTATACCGAGTGACGCAGGACACTCAGACGAAGGAGCGTGTCACCCAGTTGTTAATTCCAAAGAGCCGTCGGGAATTGGTATTCCAGGCGGCTCACTTTAATCCCATGGCGGGACACCTCGGGCAGGATAAAACACTCGCCCGGATAATGGCCCGATTCTATTGGCCGGGGATTCGCGGCGACGTCCGTAAGTGGTGTATGGCGTGCCGCGAATGTCAGTTAGTAAACCCAGCGGCCATTCCAAAAGCGCCCTTGCGCCCCCTACCATTAATCGAGACCCCGTTTGAACGAATTGGGATGGATCTCGTCGGGCCATTAGATCGGTCAACACGAGGGTACCGCTTTATATTGGTTCTGGTGGACTATGCAACGCGATACCCGGAAGCGGTGCCTCTTCGCAATATCTCCGCACGTAGTATTGCAGAGGCCCTCTTCCACGTCATCTCCCGGGTCGGAATCCCGAAAGAGATTCTGACTGATCAAGGCACCTCGTTTATGTCACGAACACTGGCCGAACTGTATGGGCTACTGGGTATTAAGCCGATCCGCACCAGCGTGTATCACCCACAAACGGACGGTTTAGTCGAACGGTTCAACCGCACCCTCAAGAATATTATCAAAAAATTCGTAAGTGAGGACGCACGTAACTGGGATAAGTGGCTCGAACCCTTGTTGTTTGCAGTGTGAGAGGTCCCCCAAGCCTCCACGGGGTTCTCCCCATTTGAATTACTGTATGGGCGTAAGCCGCGCGGCATCTTAGATGTACTGCGGGAAAATTGGGAGGAGGGACCTTCGCAGAGCAAAAATGAAATTCAATACGTTATGGATCTGCGCGCAAAACTCCACACGCTCACCCACTTAACTCAGGAGAATTTGCGGCAGGCCCAGGAACGGCAAACCCGCCTGTACAACAAGGGCACGCGCCTTAGAGAGTTCACTCCGGGAGATAAGGTACTCGTCCTGTTGCCCACGTCGAGCTCCAAATTAATCGCCAAGTGGCAAGGGCCCTTCGAGGTCACACGGCGAGTCGGGGATGTCGACTATGAGGTTAGGCGAACGGACAGGGAGGGGGTGCTACAGATCTACCACCTCAATCTGCTGAAGCTCTGGAATGAGGAGGTCCCCGTGGCGTTGGTGTCGGTAGTTCCGGAGAAGGCGGAGCTGGGGCCGGAGATCCAAAAAGGGTCATTGGCATCTCGCACCTCTCCGGTCCCCTGTGGAGACCACCTCTCCCCGACCCAACTCACGGAGGTCGCCCAGTTGCAGGCCGAGTTTTCGGATGTGTTCTCGCCCCGGCCCGGACGCACCAACCTCATAGAACACCACATAGAGACGCCCCCGGGGGTGGTAGTGCGTAGCCGACCTTATAGATTACCCGAACACAAAAAAAAGGTGGTTCGGGAAGAACTTCAGGCCATGCTCGAAATGGGCATCGTCGAGGAGTCCCACAGTGACTGGAGCAGCCCGGTGGTCTTGGTTCCCAAGGCCGACGGCTCGGTCCGGTTCTGCGTGGACTATAGAAAAGTCAATGCGGTGTCTAAATTCGACGCGTACCCAATGCCTCGTATTGATGAGCTGCTTGATCGACTAGGCACGGCTCGCTTTTACTCGACACTGGATTTGACGAAGGGATATTGGCAGATCCCCTTGACTCCATTATCCCGGGAAAAAACGGCCTTTTCCACACCGTTCGGCTTACACCAGTTCGTCACACTTCCGTTTGGGCTGTTTGGGGCGCCCGCTACGTTTCAGCGGCTGATGGACCGGATCCTCCGGCCCCACGCCACCTATGCGGCCGCTTATTTAGACGACATAATCATTTTGTTAGGGTTTTGCTGGGATTCGAACCTGGTTCGTTGGTGTGATAATCCAGCAAACCCCCACTAGGCCACCAGGGGGATGACTCAAATGCAGAGGCGTGAGGCGGAAGTAGAAAAAGAATCAAAAGGTTTATTTAAACTATATACACTATATACAGGGCAAAACAAAAGACAAAAAAAAAACCAAAGAGTATAATCCAAAAGAAAAGCAAAGTGCAAAAATTCAAAAGCTAAGAAGATCAAAAAACACAGTACAAAGGAAACTGGAGATAAACATAACAGCACAAAGACTCCGTGACAAGAGGACTGAACTCAGGGGTATAAATAGACAAACTAATTAAGGACACAGGTGAAGATAATTAGGCAATTAACACAAACACAAAACACAGGAACAGTGGCGGCCTCTAGAGGCCAAAATAAACACGACATGAAAAGGAAATAACAGCGGCCTCTAGAGGCCAAAACAGTCCTAGTCCTGACAGGACCCCCCCCTCTAGGAGCGTCTCCTGACGTTCCCAGGGCGATCCGGATGGGCCGAATGGAAGTCCCGACATAGTTCTTTATCAAGGACATCCCGAGCAGGAACCCAGCAGCGCTCCTCAGGACCATAGCCCTCCCAGTCCACCAGATATTGCAACCCGCCGCGGACCCGGCGGGAGTCAAGCAGGCGATTCACAGTGAACACAGTCTGCCCCTGGAAGATGCGGGGGGGTGGGGGGTTCCTAGGGGCAGGGGCATACGTAGACGTCAGTACGGGCCGTAACAGGGAAACATGGAAAGTGGGGTTGATCCTCAGAGTCCGGGGCAACTGGAGCCGGTAGGAGACAGGGTTCACCCTGCGCACCACCTTGAAGGGGCCAATGTAGCGAGGAGCAAGCTTGCGGTTCTCCACCCGCAGTGGAAGGTCCTTAGTGGACAGCCAAACACGCTGCCCAGGGCGGAAAGCGTGTGCAGGTCTTCTATGGCGGTTGGCCTGAGTCTGGTTGGTTCTGGAGGTCTGTATGAGGGTCTTCCTGACCTTGCTCCAGGTCTTGCGACACCGTCTCACATATTGGTTGACCGAGGGCACCCCCGCGTCCTCCTCCTGGTCCGGGAACAGAGGTGGCTGGAACCCGAATTGGCACTGGAATGGCGACAGCTTGGTGGCCGATGACTGCAGGGTGTTGTGGGCGTACTCCGCCCATGGCAGCCAGGTGCTCCACGATGTCGGGTTATCCATAGCCAGGCCTCGCAGGGTGGTTTCCAGGTCCTGGTTGAGCCTCTCCGTCTGACCATTGGACTGTGGGTGAAACCCAGAGGAGAGGCTGGCAGTGGCTCCGATGACCTTGCAGAACCCGTGCCACACTCGGGAGGAGAACTGGGGCCCTCGGTCTGAGACGATGTCCTGTGGAAGACCAAAGAATCGGAAGACATGATTAAACAAAAGTTTCGCAGTTTCAAGAGCAGAGGGGAGTTTGCACAGTGGTATGAAGCGGCAGGCCTTGGAGAATCTGTCAACTAAGACCAAAATGACCGTGTTACCTTGTGACTCAGGGAGACCCGTGATAAAGTCGACTGCCACGTGGGACCAGGGACGCCGGGGAATGGTCAGAGGATGCAGGAGACCCTGGGGACGCTGTCGTGGGTTCTTGGTTCTGGTGCAAACCTCACAGGACAGGACAAATGACCTTACTTCCTTCTCCATGTTAGGCCACCAGAAGCGTCTTTTCAGGAAGTCCAGGGTCCTCCGAGCTCCCGGGTGGGCGGTGAGAGGGGAAGAGTGACCCCACTGGAGAACCTTGGCCCGGGCTTGATGTGGGACGTACAAGAGGCCTGGTGGCCCCGTCCCAGGACCGGGGTCCTGGCGTTGGGCTCGTCGGACAGCCTCCTCAATACCCCAGCGGACAGGGGCCACAATCCGGGACACAGGGATAATAGGCCCGACTTCATTCTCCCTGTTAGTGGCAGAGAACAGTCTGGACAGTGCGTCAGGTTTGGTGTTCTTGGAGCCGGGGCGGTATGAGAGGGTGAAGTCAAACCGACTGAAAAGCAGGGCCCACCTAGCCTGTCGAGGGTTCAGTCTCTTGGCTTGCTGGAGGTACTCCAGGTTCTTGTGGTCAGTCCAAACCAGGAATGGATGTTGTGCTCCCTCCAGCCAGTGCCTCCACTCCTCAAGGGCCAGTTTGACCGCTAGCAGTTCTCGATCCCCCACATCGTACCGGGACTCAGCAGGACTCAGGCGGTGGGAGAAGTAAGCGCAGGGGTGCAGCTTTCCTTCCGAACGTTGAGAGAGCACCGCGCCGACACCACTGTCCGAGGCGTCCACTTCCACGATGAATGGTTGGGAGGTGTCCGGGAGAACCAGAATGGGTGCCGTGCAGAAGCGGTCCTTGAGGTCTTTGAACGCCTTTTCTGCCTGAGGAGACCAGCCATAAGATCCACCTGTCCCTTTGGTGAGGTCTGACATGGGTGCTGCCACAGAACTGAAGTTCCTGATGAACTTGCGGTAGAAGTTAGCGAATCCTAAGAACCGCTGAACCTCCTTAACGGACTTGGGAGTAGGCCAGTCCCGGACGGCCAGGGTCTTGGCAGGGTCCATTTGGAGTTGGCCTGTCCGTACAATAAATCCCAGAAAGGAGACCTCGGGAACATGAAATTCGCATTTCTGGGCCTTGGCGAACAGATTGTTCTGTAGCAGCCTCTGGAGAACCTGGCGGACATGGTGGCGGTGCTCCTGCACGGTCTTGGAAAAGATAAGGATGTCGTCGAGGTAGACAAAAACGTATAGGTTAATCATGTCCCTTAAGACGTCGTTGATTAGGGCCTGAAAAACAGCTGGTGCGTTGGTGAGTCCGAAGGGCATCACCTGGTATTCGTAGTGCCCAGACGGGGTGTTAAAGGCAGTCTTCCACTCGTCTCCCTGTCGGATACGGATGAGGTGGTATGCGTTCCGTAGGTCCAACTTGGTGAAGATGGTGGCGCCTTGGAGCAGGTCGAAAGCTGTGGACATCAGCGGAAGGGGATATCGGTTGCGCACAGTGATCTTATTCAGGCCCCTGTAATCAATACATGGTCGGAGCCCCCCATCCTTCTTGCCGACAAAGAAGAAGCCGGCTCCAGCAGGTGAAGTGGAGGGTCGAATAAACCCAGAGACCAGGGCATCTTTGAGGTATTCCTCCATGGCCTTGCGTTCTGGCTGAGAGAGTGAAAACAGTCTGCCACGAGGAGGGGTAGTCCCAGGGAGCAAGTCGATGGCACAGTCGTAGGCCCGGTGCGGAGGAAGAACGGCGGCCCTGCTCTTGCTGAATACCTCCTTGAGATCCCAGTACTCTGTGGGAACTTGAGATAACTCGGTGAGATCAGGGGGCTCGACAGGAGACACAGGAGAGCTAGAGAGCAGACAAGAGGCATGGCATGCAGGGCCCCATTCCACAACCTGGCTTGTTACCCAGTCTATGCGAGGGTTGTGGCGAGTAAGCCAAGGAAGGCCTAGAATAACTGGGAACTCAGGTGAAGGAATCAGGTGCAGGGATATTTCTTCCTTGTGACCTTGAGACTGGAGGAAAACTGGAGAAGTAACTTGGGTGACTCTTCCATCACCTAACGCTTGGCCATCGAGGGCAGACACAGACAGTGGGACTTCAAGAGGTGCAGTCGGAATATTGATGCTTTGGGCAAAGTGAATATCCATAAAGTTCCCAGCCGCCCCTGAGTCTATCAAAGCTTGACAAGAGTGGACAGACTCACCCCAGGAGATGGAGACCGGGATGTAGATTCCTTGGCCAGGGAGTCCGGGAGAGAGGGTAGGCCCCGTCACAACCCTCCCTCGGCTGGACGGGGCGGTCCTTTTCCCAAGAGTTCGGGACATGATGCTCGGAAGTGACCAGGCTTGCCACAGTAGATGCAGCACTTGTCCCTCCTTCTGCGCTCCCTCTCAGATGCGGAGAGGCGAGTACGACCCACTTGCATGGGTTCTGGACAGTCACTGAAGGAGGTAGACAGTCTCCAGGTAGAGGTAGGGAGGCTGGGGGGGCTCAAGGCTTGGTGGCGTTCTCTCATCCTGTTGTCCAGACGAATAGCATGTGAGATGAGGGTTTCGAGGTCACTTGGGCATCCAATAGAGGCCAGACCGTCCTTGATGGGGTCAGACAGACCATGGTGGAAGGCTGACACCAGGGCAGTCTCGTTCCATCCACTTACTGCTGCGAGTGTTCGGAACGAGATGGCGTAATCTGCGACGCTTCCTCCTTGCCGGATGGACATGAGCTTTCGGGCTGCGTCGGTACTGATGTCTGCCTGATCGAAGACCCGAAGCATCTCTTCAGAAAACAGCTGGAAATCAAAGCACTCAGGTCCCTGTCTTTGCCAGATAGCAGTAGCCCAGGCTCGCGCCTTACCAGCTAATAAGGTGATCACAAAGGCAATCTTGCGGCGATCCGTAGTGTAGGTGGTAGGCTGAAGCTCAAAGGTGAGTTGACACTGGGTAAGGAACTCTCGGCACTCACTGTGCTTGCCGTCATACCTCTGTGGTGCAGGAAGGCTGGGTTCGCGAGGTGAAGAAGGCAGCATTGCAGGAGGCACTGGAGCAGGAGTGGGAGCTGGATCAGGAGCAGGAACTGGATCAGGAGCAGGAGATGCAGGCAGAGATGTCAGCTGTGCCAGGGTTTTCCCAATTTGCTGAAGCAGTTCCTCGTGGCGAGCGAGGGCCTCACGTTGGCTGGTGAGCGTACGTCCATGAGCGTCCATGGTCGCTCCGAAGCGTGTCAAAGCTGCCATAATTCCCTGAAGGTTGGCCGGGTAGACAGTTGAAGCAGCCTCTGCTGAGTCGGTCATGACGGAGTCTTTCTGTTAGGGTTTTGCTGGGATTCGAACCTGGTTCGTTGGTGTGATAATCCAGCAAACCCCCACTAGGCCACCAGGGGGATGACTCAAATGCAGAGGCGTGAGGCGGAAGTAGAAAAAGAATCAAAAGGTTTATTTAAACTATATACACTATATACAGGGCAAAACAAAAGACAAAAAAAAAACCAAAGAGTATAATCCAAAAGAAAAGCAAAGTGCAAAAATTCAAAAGCTAAGAAGATCAAAAAACACAGTACAAAGGAAACTGGAGATAAACATAACAGCACAAAGACTCCGTGACAAGAGGACTGAACTCAGGGGTATAAATAGACAAACTAATTAAGGACACAGGTGAAGATAATTAGGCAATTAACACAAACACAAAACACAGGAACAGTGGCGGCCTCTAGAGGCCAAAATAAACACGACATGAAAAGGAAATAACAGCGGCCTCTAGAGGCCAAAACAGTCCTAGTCCTGACACATTTATAGTAATGACTGGCAGCGGCACCTGCAACACCTGAGGGCCGTCCTTAGGTCGCTGAGGCGGGCGGGGCTCACTGCCAACCCGAAGAAGTGTGCGATTGGGCGGATGGAAGTACGGTATCTGGGCTTCCACTTGGGTAACGGGCAGGTGCGTCCCCAAATTAATAAGACAGCAGCGATTGCGGCCTGCCCGAGACCCAAGACCAAAAAGGGGGTGACAGTTCCTGGGGCTGGCTGGCTATTATCGTAGGTTCATACCTAATTATTCGGACGTCACCAGCCCGCTGACTGACCTCACTAAAAAGGGGGCGCCAGATCCGGTCCAGTGGACGGAGCAGTGCCAGCGGGCTTTCTCTGAGGTAAAGGCTGCACTGTGTGGGGGGCCACTTTTGCACTCCCCTGACTTCTCTCTCCCCTTTTTGTTGCAGACGGATGCGTCGGACAGAGGGCTGGGGGCCGTTTTGTCCCAGCAGGTGGGGGGAGAGGACCGCCCAGTGTTGTACATCAGCCGGAAGCTGTCAGTGCGTGAGGGGCGCTACAGCACTATCGAGAAGGAGTGCCTGGCCATCAAGTGGGCGGTCCTCGCCCTCCGTTACTACCTGCTGGGGCGCTCTTTCACCCTCTGTTCGGACCACGCGCCCCTCCAGTGGCTCCACCGCATGAAGGATGCCAACGCGCGGATCACCCGTTGGTATCTGGCGCTCCAACCTTTCAACTTCAAGGTGGTCCACAGGCCGGGGGCGCAGATGGTCGTGGCGGACTTCCTCTCCCGTCAAGGGGGGGGGGAGTCGGCTGCGGGCCGGACGGGCGCCCGGCCTGAGTCGGGCGGTGGGGGTATGTGGCAGCGGGGGCGTGGTCTGTGACAGGAGGGCGGAGTTGGGGAAGGTAAGTGGCAGAATCGCTTCACCTGAGTGTCATTAACCTGTGTTTTGTGTGTTCTCCCCAGTAAACCGCCCTATTTAAGGAGGGAGAGCGAGAGCAGAGGGAGAGCCGGACGAGACGCTGTGTGTGTGTGTGTGTGTGTGTGTGTGTGTGTGTGTGTGTGTGTGTGTCTCTTGCGCTAGGGAAACAGTGTTGCAACTCTGAAAAGTGTGGCAATAAAGCCGTTTAACAAACCTGA
Source organism: Neoarius graeffei (assembly GCF_027579695.1). Classification (NCBI taxonomy): domain Eukaryota; kingdom Metazoa; phylum Chordata; class Actinopteri; order Siluriformes; family Ariidae; genus Neoarius; species Neoarius graeffei. Next base: position 55,170,665 of record NC_083579.1, read on the forward strand.
TCTCTGTCCTGCCGTCCTCTGTGCTCCACCCACACGCGATTCGCGCTACACTGTTATTTATGTTTTTCTTATAATATTTAACTGTCACAGGAGGGATGTTAAAGAAAAATCTGATTTTGCTTAGAGGTCTTATTGGAGACTTTGCTACGGGATATATTATAATTAGGTTAACGTGGGGCAGCCTTGGGCTGAAGTGCCCGTGAGCAAGGTACCGAACCCCTGACTGCTCCCTGGGCACTCTAGTGTGGCTGCCCACTGCTCTGGGTGTATGTGCGTGTGTTTACTGCTTCAGATGGGTTAAATTCAGAGGATGAATTTCACTGTGCTTGAAGTGTGCATGTGACGAATAAAGGTTTCTTCTTCTTCTAATTATATATAATAATGTATATATTACTATATTAATATAGTATACTATATTAGTATATACTGTAATGTATATATTACTTACGTATAAATACACAGGTGATTATAGGAAATCACGCTCTCTGATTGGTCAAGAAATTCAGACTATTTCTCGATAATCACCTCGAGCAACTGGACAAAAAGGCAGCCAATTGCTTTGTCACCATGCGTGAGGAAGAATTACAAATTACAAAATTTTGTCTAAAACTATTCAAAGGTAAGGTGGAATTGTGATTTTTCTATTTCAAAAGAAAGTATTTTATGTGAGTCAGCATAGATAAATGACACAAGCCTAGGTACCTTACATTTGCATGCTGCATTTGAAGTTCGAAATAAATTATTTTTTAAATATGATTTTAATTTAGGGGCGGCACAGTGGTGTAGTGGTTAGCGCTGTTGCCTCACAGCAAGAAGGTCCAGGTTAGAGCCCCGTGGCCGGCGAGGGCCTTTCTGTGTGGAGTTTGCATGTTCTCCCCGTGTCCGCGTGGGTTTCCTCCGGGTGCTCCGGTTTCCCCCACAGTCCAAAGACATGCAGGTTAGGTTAACTGGTGACTCTAAATTGACCGTAGGTGTGAATGTGAGTGTGAATGGTTGTCTGTGTCTATGTGTCAGCCCTGTGATGACCTGGCGACTTGTCCAGGGTGTACCCCGCCTTTCGCCCGTAGTCAGCTGGGATAGGCTCCAGCTTGCCTGCGACCCTGTAGAACAGGATAAAGCCGCTAGAGCAGGGGTGTCCAAACTGATCCATAAAGGGCCGTGTGGCTGCAGGTTTTCATTCCAGCCATGCAGCAGCACACCTGACTTGGCTCATTCAATCAACTGAACTGTCTTCACACAGTCAAATACTTGCAGCCACACCCACCCTTGATTAAAGGGTGGGTGTGTCAGTTGATTGAATAAGCCAAATTAGGTGTGCTGCTGCATGGCTGGAATGAAAACCTGCAGCCACACGGCCCTTTATGGATCAGTTTGGACACCCCTGCGCTAGAGATAACGAGATGAGATGAGTTATCTGCCTCTGGCTCAGTGAATACTGGTGAATAATAACCTCGACTTCTTCTCGGTTATTATTCATCGATATTCACTGCGCCTTCAGCAAATAATTGTTAAATATTTATTAGTCACTATCTTTAAATAATAAAAACAGTAAGCCCTTTGCCATAACTTTTCCCAATTTTTCTTTAGAGAAATGACCAGTGAGTAGAAAACGTGTTTCATACGTGTTTCACTGAAAACATGTTTCCATGTGGGAATCTTGTAGAGTCTGTAATGATTAACACTAATCTCTAAATCATGCAAGCATTTTTCACTTCAGTATTTAGGTCAATGCCTAATACATTTACTCTCAGACTTTTATGCTATTTACCCACTAAATAGCTTTGGTTAAGTAACCTCAAGCCTGTAGTAATATAGAAAGCTCCTTTTCTCAGGTTTAATTCTCTTGTAAGAGGCAGATTATTTTCTGTATACAGTATCAAATTTCTGTCCTGATACTCTATCAACAAATAGTTTTCTGTTGTTCTCCTAGCAGCAGCTCCTGACCCTGATAATAATCACATTTCCCAAAGCACAGTTTTCCATCACCACGTGCATCTGCATATGCAGAGTTGCATCCAAATGAACAACCTTTTGACTAAGATTTTTTAAAAATGTAATTGATGAAAAATTAAATTGATGGTGAAAACAGAAGAACATTCTCACTAAACCTCAGCATGTTATGTGGTAGGATTATTCCTATAAGTATGATTAGATGCAGGTGAGAGAGCAGATCTCAATCCCTGAGTCCGCAAGAGAGGAAATGAGGATCTGGTAATTCACAGTGTCAAAGGTAGCAGACTCCTTGGCTTGTAAATCTTCAGTGATTGCAAGCAGGGCAGTCTCCATGGAATGCATAGCCTCATGACCAGACAGGTTATTATCCAGAAAATCATTCAATTGAAGATATGACAAAAGCTCTGCGAGAACTACACATTCAATAATTTTGAATAAAAATGGAAACAGGGAAACAGCTATTGCATAGGCTAATGACATTGGCTCAAACCAAATTAAGTCAGGAGGATATCATATTTGGGGTGGCATGGTCATGCAGTGATTAACACCAACCTTGCGGCCAACTGAGGCTTTTCTTTGTGGAATTTGCATGTTCTCCCTGTGCGGGTTTCCTCCGAGTTCTCTGGTTTCCTCCCACAGGCTAAAGGCATGTGGATTCGGTCAACTGGCTACTCTAAATTTCCCATAGGTGTGAATGTGATTGTGAATGGTTGTTCATTTCTGTGTTAGCCCTGTGATAGACTGGCAACCTGCCCAGGGTGTACCCCACCTCTCACCCAAAGTCAGCTGGGTTTGACTCCAACATACCTGCAACCCTGATGGATTAAGAGGTGTAGATAATGGATAGAAATATTTGACTCATGATATAGATCATATGTCAGTATGCTATAGCCATAATGAATTTCTACACTCACCCTGTAACCATGCAGACTATTTATAAACTAGATCAATTTGGTATAAAACTATGACCCTGGGGACCTATATTGTCTTGTCCATTGCTCCTCCACTGAAAATGTTGATCAAATTAGCATGGGGCAAGCGTGACCTTCTGTTGGCACTTGTTGCAGTTCCCATTTTTGAACACTAGGTACAATAATAACTCATCTCATCTCATTATCTCTAGCCGCTTTATCCTGTTCTACAGGGTCGCAGGCAAGCTGGAGCCTATCCCAGCTGAGTACGGGCGAAAGGCGGGGTACACCCTGGACAAGTCGCCAGGTCATCACAGGGCTGACACATAGACACAGACAACCATTCACACTCACATTCACACCTACGGTCAATTTAGAGTCACCAGCTAACCTAACCTGCATGTCTTTGGACTGTGGGGGAAACCGGAGCACCTGGAGGAAACCCACGGGGAAAACATGCAAACTCCACACAGAAAGGCCCTCGCCGGCCATGGGGCTCGAACCCGGACCTTCTTGCTGTGAGGCGACAGCGCTAACGACTACACCACCATGCCACCCACATTAATAACTCTCTGGATCTAAATGGGGCAGAAAGTGTACTGCCCCTCTATTACACAACATCTAAAAGGTGACTGAATCAACGTACACTGGCTTATATCTGTTGAATCGCAACATTTTCAAATCACTGGTCACTCAAAAGAGTTTTTTTTAAATATATGGCATTGTGAATGAAGACTTTATGGAGATTTGTATCTGTTGAATAGCTGATATACAGTATATGGTGCCCCACCTACCCCTATTGATAAGCTGCCACTGGGTTGTGCATAGCTTTTGTTTTTTAGGAGAATTGAGCAGACATGAAAAATGAAGGACCCAGACTACTTGATAGATATGCACTGATCATAGTTATCACTCACAGTGTGAGGTCACTGGAGATTGGAGAATTTTAGCTGGTATCAGGTCAAGAAAGCAGGTCATCAACCAATTTGTGGCCATTAGCATCACCACTTCTTTGTCAGAATCAAATGTGTGGAATGTCAGACTCACATTGGGAGTCTGAATAATAAGTCTGCAGCCTGTGAGATCTACCAAAGATGGATGACTAAAGGATGCTAGTGACATTCTGAGAAATGTGTGTCTTGCGATCATCGGCGAGAGCAAGAAGGGGATGGTTAAGTAAAGAATGGAAGTTAGAGAAAGACTTACATGGTTCAAAGAAGCATGCATTAATGTTAGAATAAAATAAGGCAGTCTTAGTAGAAGCAGCAGTGTAAGATTGTATGTGTGTTCTCGTGCATAGCTGTACTGAACTTATGACCTGTTCACATCCTGGTAAACGTGCATAGCCGCGAGAACATACTCTTCTGCTCTTCTCTGTACCTTCTAGTTTCGCTGAAACCACATTCCTGGACCCTCCTGTTCTAGGGGGTGTACATTCTGCTCTTTCATGTATAATAAAAACGACTCCTTATCTGGCGAGTTCACCTTGTGCCCCCGGGCCCCTTACCTATCTTGTCACGAAAGCTTCTGATGTATATAAACCCTGCTCTTTTTGTGTATCACTGAGCAGTGCCTGAATAAACCAGATTGATTTCATTCGTGTGGTTTGTTTTCTCCCTGCTCCAGAGCGCTCTTACGTCAACGCATCTGAACTGAGACAGACACAGGTTCTAACAATTTGGTGACCCCGACGTGATACTCTCAATCAGGTAAGACATGTTTGATTGACTACCTGGTTGGCAGTAGTTTCGTAGTGTCCTACGGAGGACAGTTTTCCCTGGTTCGAGTCCAGGAAGAGCGCGCTATACAAATTTGTACTATATTTGTTGTCTGTTCCTCTTCAGATCCGTTTGTTGTCATTGTACGATGGGAAGCTCGTTCCCTAAGCCTGCGCCAGGGGAAACCCCGGCCGAATGGATGACTAGGTGCGGTTTTGCTTATTATGTTTCTCCCTGGCTCGATAATTTGGCAGGTTGGACTGAGGCCAACCCTCAAATTCCTTCCTATCCTCGTCAAGGTACATTCGATCCTGGTTATCTTGCATCAGCCTATCGCATGATTTATGAGGGATTAGGGGACCCCGGTTGGGATCGCCCGTATATGCGGGAGGGTTACGCTAAGTGGTATGACATGAAAAAGGTATGGGATAATTTTAAACAGGCCTATACTCCCCGTTCAGTCTTGAAGTCCATCCCGAAGCCTCGATCTGCGCCCGTTACTACAGAAACGGTGGAGGCGGCGTTGGGAAAATCTAAATCTCCTTCTGCTCCTCCAGCCTCGTTAGACAGTAAACCTCCGCCTTACAGTAAGACCGGAAAAGCTACTGGTAAATCGTCGTCATCTGTAAAAACGATTCCTAAAATTTATCCGTCCCTGGCTGCTGTGTCTGCGTGCCCCCCCCCCCCCACGGTTGACAGAGGGCAGCGCCCTGGAGGGATAAAAGGTGCGCCTGCACCAGCCAAGACCGGCAAAGACGAAGAAAGCAGTGACGACACCGATGATGACACTGATGATGATGATTGGGATAATCCCGATGGTGTGGGTCCAGACGCCGGCTCGCGTCCTTATCCGCCACAAAACGCTGCTTGTGTATGGGTTGCAAAGCGCAGTGGTATTGATATAACTCCTCCGTCCCCGTCGGCTCTTAAGGACATCATCTCACTTCTTCCGTCACCCGACAAGCCTCTGCTCTTCGTTGATCAGTTAATTAATGTTTCTCGTAACTGTCAGCTAACGGGAGCCGACTACCGGTTTATTCTGCAGAATAAATTAGGAGGCGCATACGATGAGACGGCCCTGTTAGAAAACGTACAGGTCCTCCGCCCCGTCAACGATATTGCTGTTAATGTTAAGGAGGAATTGCCTCCGGTAGGGGAAAACGGTCGCCCTCGCCAGCGCACCGTGTCTACCTTCTTTTGGAAAGACACGCCGGACGCGCTGCAGCAGCTTCGCGAGCAGTTGACGCGATACCTGCTCGCCTTAAAACAAGCAAATAGAGACCTGTCACAGGTCACTAATTGCAAACAGGAGCGTTCTGAGCTGACGTCGGCTTTCTGGAAGCGCTTTGGGGAAGTTTGGCAACATTTGGGAGGTCTTGAACTTGATTTGGCAAACCCGAACCCAATGTTCTTGTCCACCTTTCTGTCTAATTGTCGCCCCGAAATACAGAGCGTATTAAAACATCACTGGAGTGACCGGAATAATCTGGTCCTCCGTCAGGCCGGGGAGCGGGTGCGCACGTTGGAGAGCGATGGTCTTTTAGACTGTAAAACGAATAAAGCATGTTTATCCGTCGTGCCGGGCGGACGAGCGGAGGGACGACAGGAGAGGGGTCGCCGAACGGGACCGCGCGGCGGGGGAGGGAGGAGAAATGGAAAGTGCCACTATTGTGGAAAAGAGGGGCACTGGATAAGAGAATGTCATGCGAAACAGCGAGATGAGCAGGAACGCGAGAAACCCGTCATGCGCGCCGGTTCAAGCCCCACAGGGCAGAGAGATCCTGCCCGCCCATAGGGCTGCCCTCAGAGCGATGAAACCCCGACCGTTGCTATGTTAAATCTTTTATTCAGCTCCCCTCTTAACGAAGATCTTCCCACTATTGTTTTATGCCTGGCAGGGACTGAATATCCTTTTTTACTCGACACCGGGGCTACCATGTCCTCAGTGGGGAGGGAATATGCGGGTCCTTTATCTACACGGTCTGTAAGCTCTGTGGGAATAGAAGGGGTTCCTTTCCATTCCAGTTGCACGCCCCCCCTTTCTGTTACTTGTGCCCTTGATCCTTTACTGAAGTTTTCTCACTCCTTTGTTTGCATGCCTGATTGCCCTTTTAACCTGCTTGGACGGGACCTCATGAGCCTCCTAGGGCTCTCTATTTCTTTTAGTGGCTCACACATGGTTGTTGACATACCAGACGACACTTCGTCGGCTGCTCTTGCCCTCACCTCCCTTTCTCTTCCCCATAACCTTCTCAATGCTGCTTGTGCCGTTACCCACCTCACACCCTCTCTTTCTGACCTTCCAGCTTCTCTTTGGGCGGAACATAAGGACGAGGTGGGCTTTGTTAACTGTACCCCTTACGAGGCGGTCATTAAACACTCTTCGCCAGTATATGTAAAACAGTACCCCCTTTCCCCAGCTAAACTGTCTGGCATTGATGATGTTCTGTGTTCTCTCCTAGAGCAAGGTGTGGTTGTTCCCTGTGTCAGCCCTTATAACACCCCAGTGAACCCGGTGCAGAAGCCCAACGGCACGTGGCGTTTCACCCAGGACTTGCGTAAGATTAATGAGTTAATTATCCCAGTCGCCCCATTAGTTCCAGACGTTCCCTCTCTTATGGCCTCGATTCCGTGTGAACATGCGTTTTTCTCTGTGATTGACCTCTGTTCTGCCTTTTTCAGCGTCCCTGTGGGCTGTGAGACACAGCCCCTGTTTGCTTTTACGCATAGGGGTATGCGGCCTTGTGCGTTCCTCTCTAAAACTCTTGATTCTGTGGCACAGGGTCTCCCTGCTTGCCTCAGGGCGGTGGCTGCATGTGCTGTCATGGTCACGGACGCTGAACGGCTGGTTTTGTCTCACCCGCTCGTTCTCCACACCTCACATGATGTAGTGCACGTTTTAAAGAACCTCAGTACCCAGCATTTATCTGCGCAGCGTCGCTCTGGATACGAGTCTATTCTTTTGGCCACCGAAAACCTTACTGTTAAGCCCTCCTCCTCCTTTGATTCTCTCGCGCACGCGCTTCAGCGCCTCCTCAATTCACAGGATGATTTTCTTCCTTCTGAAACACACGACTGCATTTCTAGCATTCTTTTCGAGACAAGTATCCGCCCCGACTTACGCTCCACCCCGTTACTTTCAGGTGATTCGCTGTTTGTGGACGGCTCGTGCTCACGCCCCTCTGACGGCGTTTTCGTGTGTGGTTATTCTGTGTGCCGCCTTCCTGATGAAACTGTTGAAGCTTTTTCTCTTCCTTTCTCCTCGGCTCAGGCTGCCGAACTATACGCTCTAACCCGTGCATGTGTTATTGCTCAGGACACAGACGTCACTATCTACACTGACTCACGTTACGCTTTCGGCGTTGCTCACGACTTTGGTCGGATTTGGGCTTCGCGTGGGTTCACCACTGCAGACGGTAAGCCCATTTCTCATTCTTCGCTTGTTACTGATCTTATTACAGCGTGTCTTCTCCCGCGCTCTTTAGCCATTGTTAAGACTCGTGCTCATTGTATTGGGGACTCTTTTGAGATCAGGGGAAACTCTCTCGCCGATCGCATTGCCAAAGCCGCGGCTGCCTCCGGTGTTTTTCCGCCTTCGCTTACTCTCTCCCTGGTCTCATCCAGCCGTATGATTAGTGCCGTTCTTCCGGACATTGACTTGATCTCCCTCCAGGCCTCCGCTTCGGCCTCAGACAACCATTTCTGGGACTCATGCGGCGCGCAGCCGTCTGACGGCGTTCGGATCGATGCTCAGGGCCGCCTTTGTTTGCCTAGACATTGCACTCCATTTCTCGTCCGCGAGTTTCATGGTCCCACTCACCGCGGACGAAGGGGGGTAGTGGAGGATTTATCCAAAATATTTTGCATCGACAAAATACACACCGATGTACATCACATTCTAGACAGATGTTTAACGTGCGCCCAGAATAATCCATCTAAACCAGGCGCGGTACATCAGCACCTTCCCATACCTGACACGCCGTTCCAGGAATGGCAGATTGACTTTACTCACATGCCAAAACAGGGCCCCTTTAAGTATCTCTTGGTCATGGTCGACAAATTTTCACGATGGGTGGAGGCTTTCCCTTGCGGGAAAGAAGACGCTCGCACGGCGGTAAACAAATTGACGCAAGAAATCATTCCGCGTTATGGTCTCCCGGTAGGGATAGACTCTGACAAAGGTACGCCGTTCACCTCTAAGGTGACACAAGAACTGTGTAAAGACTTAAAGATCCATTGGCGTTTCCACATCCCGTACCATCCGCAGTCCTCCGGCATTGTGGAGCGCGCAAACAGAACAATCAAGGGTAAGCTGCGTAAAGCCATGCAAGAAGCTGGTACTAAAAATTGGGTACAAGTTTTGCCTTTAGTTCTCGCTGACATGCGAATGACCGCTCAAGTGGCCCTCGACAACCTGTCTCCGTACGAGCTCGTGATGGGCCGGCCTTTTCCTACACCCTGGCGCAGAGGTGTGCAGGCTATAGGAACGAGTGATCTTGATGTACATCTCAGTGAGTACGCCGTGGGTCTCATGCGGGTGTTGGATGAGTACTGGACGAGACTAAATTCCAAAAAGCCTCCCATTCCTGAGGCACCCACTCACCCCTTTGAGGTAGGGGATAAAGTGTTGGTAAAGAAATTTGCGAAATTAGGCGCTCCTTTGGAGGAACCGCCCTACAGTGAACCCACGGATGTGCTCGCTGTAACTCGAACGGCTGTACTAACTGACCTTTTTCCACAGTGGATCCACGCCAGCCGAATCAAGAAGGCTCCAATAGTAAATTGAATCTATGATGATGATGTCTAACAGGTTTTTGTGTTACAGAAGGTTGTTGTGACAACAGCTGACGGCCTTTTCAGGGATCCTCTCCCCAGCATCTGGAATAATCCGGTTTCGGCTGATCTACAAAGAGGGGATGGTCGGTGAGTCCTGCAGACTTCTGGGCTAAAGAATCTGAAAGACACGTGAGCCTGGGCTACCTTCAACTATCTACATCCTGTGGACACAGAAAGAACAAAGTCAGTGACCAGTATGACTTTCCTTCTGGTATTGGTCTTAGTGCTTGGAGCAGGGAATCCCGCTCAAGCCAGCCACGAGGACAACGTTTTTTGGCAATTTGCCAACTGGACTGCTAAACAACATACTAATGAATCATGTTATGTCTGTCATTTAATGCCTGTGAGCTCAGCATCTGTGTCTCTCGCTCCTAGGTCGCAGAACGGCTCGTTTGGCGCCTTATAACAGTTAGCTCGCTCATGTTTAACTTTGGTGTGTCTGGGAGGGTATACAGTTAATCAAACACACACTCATTCCGAATTCTCTAACCACTCGCAGGTAAAAGGCTTGCACAATTGTCACAAGAACACGTCGAATAACCTACACCCCTATGTCTGCCAATACATTAGAGTCTAAACTGTAGTTATACTCTGTAAACAAAGTATAAAAGAGGGGATTGTAAGATTGTATGTGTGTTCTCGTGCATAGCTGTACTGAACTTATGACCTGTTCACATCCTGGTAAACGTGCATAGCCGCGAGAACATACTCTTCTGCTCTTCTCTGTACCTTCTAGTTTCGCTGAAACCACATTCCTGGACCCTCCTGTTCTAGGGGGTGTACATTCTGCTCTTTCATGTATAATAAAAACGACTCCTTATCTGGCGAGTTCACCTTGTGCCCCCGGGCCCCTTACCTATCTTGTCACGAAAGCTTCTGATGTATATAAACCCTGCTCTTTTTGTGTATCACTGAGCAGTGCCTGAATAAACCAGATTGATTTCATTCGTGTGGTTTGTTTTCTCCCTGCTCCAGAGCGCTCTTACGTCAACGCATCTGAACTGAGACAGACACAGGTTCTAACAAGCAGATACTGGAGTGTTGTTGAGGATCAGTAGAAAAGAAAATGACAGTGGAGGAGAATATCTTCAACTGTTGTCAGAAACCTTGGAATATTGCTTGACCCCTCACTCAACTATGATCCCTACATTAAATCCCTCCCTACATTAAATCCCCTGCTTTCTTCCACCTCCGGAACATTGCCTGCCTTTGCCCCTTTCTTTCCACTAATGATGCTCAAACTTTGATCCACTCCTTCATTATGTCCCACTTAGATTATTGAAACTCCCTTCTCACTGGCCTCCCTACTAAATCCCTTCAAAGACTGCAATACATTCAGAACTCTGCAGTGAGACTCATCACCCATACCAAATGATCTGCTCATATCACTCCCATTCTTTCTCAGCTTCACAGGCTACCTGTTCTGTCCCATATTAAGTATAAAATCCTACTACTCCCCTTCAAAGCTCTCCATAACCTTGCTCCTTCTTACATCTGTGACCTTCTGACTCTTTACACTCCATCCCACTCTCTCAGATTCTCAAACCATAATCTCCTTGCTGCCCCCCACACCAGACTCTACCCTGGGTGGCAGGTCCTTCAGTGCCATGGCCCCCAAGCTCTGGAATTCCCTCCCTCAACCCCTCCGTGACTGCTCTTCCCTTCCTTTTGTCAAATCTCATCTCAAAACCTTTCTGTTTCATGAACACTTCTCCTCCACCACTGTATAAACTTGCCACTCTTTAGCAACTTTGTGTGTGTGTGTGTTCTGTTTCCTTTGATCCATGTAAAGCGACCTTGAGTTTGAGAAAGGCACTATATAAATGTAACTTATTATTATTATTATTATTATTATTATTATTATATGACACAAAGAAATAGTCTAATACATGAAAGGGAGTTACTGGTGAGGAGGAGTTCTTGGTGAAGAGGATGTTAGGGGTCTTGTTTGATTTGTGGGTTAATGCTGACTGAGTGATACTGTAAATGTTGAAGTATCTAAGATGGTGGATGCCAGTGGACGTAGTGCTGAGGGATCAAGCAGAGCAAGACGGGTCATTTTCTGGAAATTCAGAGAGAATCTGTGAAGTTTCCAAGAGGACATGGAAGCCAATAAACCACAATGATATGAAATTTTCAAGGTTTCCAGACTAATGACATGAAACAGCATAATTCAAGACTGGATGTGTAGGCTGAGATGAGGTCAGCTTTGTCCACAGCTGACTGGAAGTCAGAGGTCTCTACTATTGAGGTGTACTGCAGCTGCAGATCTGGGAGAATAGATGGAATGGGCGAGGCCACATCTGCACATATAGCCCTGTTAGTAATAAGGATCAGTCAGAATCAGAGTTCTCCAGAAACTCATGTTTAACAGTTGTGACAGGGTGAAAGGATGATGTGCTTCCTCATTTTCCTTCCTCCTACTGTATCTCTATACATTTGAACTCCAAGCCATGATACAAAAAAAGTTCATTTTTGTTTTGTGTTTACTACAAAATATTACAGTAATACTTATTGTAATATTTTGTGACACCAGGGGGAAGCAAATTTCCATTTTATTTTGGTTGACATTTGCACATCAGTTTTCTTTTCTCATGGAAAGAAACAAAAATGAAGTGAGTTCCTCTCTGAATGTTTAACTTGGTAAGTAATAATGCACTTTATGAGTGAGCCTTTTCAGTTTTAACAGGGAATGCTACTGTATTCTTCTGAACGCTATATAGATCCATTATACACTTCAGCAACCTCTCTTGGTCACATCCAACCTACACCTGGTAGTTTGCTACATCAATCAGTATAGCCAAATCTTTAGGGCACCATAAAACTCCTGTGGGGGCGGTACGGTGGTGTAGTGGTTAGCGCTGTCGCCTCACAGCAAGAAGGTCCGGGTTCGAGCCCCGTGGCCAGCGAGGGCCTTTCTGTGTGGAGTTTTCATGTTCTCTCCGTGTCCGCGTGGGTTTCCTCCGGGTGCTCTGGTTTCTCCCACAGTCCAAAGACATGCAGGTTAGGTTAACTGGTGACTCTAAATTGACCGTAGGTGTGAATGTGAGTGTGAATGGTTGTCTGTGTCTATGTGTCAGCCCTGTAATGACCTGGCGACTTGTCCAGGATGTACCCCGCCTTTCGCCCGTAGTCAGCTGGGATAGGCTCCAGCTTGCCTGCAACCCTGTAGAACAGGATAAAGCAGCTAGAGATAATGAGAGATGAGATGAGAAAACTCCTGTGGGTCAAGAAAGTCTTCAACACCATTTCCATCATTTGCATTGTGAGCTCTTAATTGACAGACTGGGATGTAAATGGAATAACGTGGGGGTGTTTGAACTCCACCTCCTTAAACACACCTTTGTGATGCATAACTTTCATAATGATGTAATTTCAGTCTGATTATAGTCATGATTATAGGATAGACACTGCTTAAATGGACAAATGCTTGGTAAATGTGTGGTTGCTTCTTCTATGACTGCTGTTATGAGTCACTGATGCTCTCTGCAGGACAATCTTATTGCTGGTGAATTGGGCACTGTGCAGTCAGCAATGTAAGAAATAGCAAGTTTTACTGCATATTTTAAAATAGCTAACTACTGTACTTTAGGGAAAACAATAATTATAGATCATCATCTCTCTTAAATGAGATAAACAGTAACAAACAGTGAGCCACAAAGGACATTCATGTTAAGACTATGGGTAAGAGGAAGGAAACATTTGCCTTCTGAACCTTAGTATCCATATATACATATAAATCATTATTAAGCTTATATATTACAGAACCATACAATATATCGAATTTAATGAACTAAAAATGATCACAGACCTGTTTCTTAACATTGCATGCTACAAGGCTTTGAGAAATTTAAGGGCAGAGTGAAAGTTTGCCTAAGCCTGAGGGATTAGTTTATCACTGTGTGAAGTAGACTGGAATTTCATAAAGAGCAAAACCAGGGTTTGCTTACACTCAGTGGGTTGCCAGAGGACCGGGTGGCCGTTGAGGATTGAACTGGTTTCTTTAAGAAATACATGGCTGAGCATTAAGGCTATACCTAGACTTTTGAGGATTTTCTTAATATGCTGTGTTATGAGCTGTGTTATGAATACAGATCTGAAACATGGCACGCTGAGTGCAAACTGGAAGATGTATAAGGATAGTACACTACCATATTTTGACATCACTATGCATTTAAAATAATCAATAGGCTACCACGGATTTTTTATTTTTTCATTTTAACCTAAGACAAGAGCCTTTGTGTAATAGTACATCAAGTCTCAAAGATATTTTGATCTTTTTGTTTCTCAACAATAGTCAGAGAATGCACAGTGTTAGATTTTATACCACCATTACTCAACCAGGAATGTCACAATATTGTTCCAGCAGTTTCTTTTAGTCAGTAGTGGTGATGGCGAACCACTTTTCTCCTAAAATATGTAATGGATTAGGACAGTGACTCTTCATCATGCACCTTATGACCGAGCAAAACATCTCTTACACAACACTATAGTCAGTATTAAAAGTTGACAAGTAATAAATCCATTTTCAGGAGTTGCAAAAGCCAATAAAACTGCCTGGTGGTGGAAGAAATCCAATGTTCTTTAAAAAAAAAACCTTGAGAGTTAAAATATTCTTATACTGTAATATCCTTGAGAAACAGACTAGAATTCAGGTTTCCATTGGTATTAAACTTTACTCTCTTCTTTAGCATAGAAAGCTATGTTTGAGCTTAAATATTCTAGGCTAAGTTTCCCAAAAGCATCAGCAAGATAAGATTCTCTTAACTCAGTGAGAGAGTGTTCAATGTGATATTCGCTCTACCATTTAATAACGATCGTTATGCCATGATGCTTTTGGGATCTTTGACCCTGCTTAGTTTCTGTTTTTGTTGTTGTAGTTCATAGTTACAGTAAAATCCTTACATTTTTCAAGCATATTGTACTGTGCTTTTCATCTCTTTGACTAAGAATAAATGAGTGAATCTCAGAAACACAATTTGGTGTAGACATTTGGTGAACATTCACACTTTACAATTACTGTATACACATTTACATCTAGCACATATTCAGCTTGCCTGGCTTCTTGCACCTGATCAAAAGTGACCAAAAACTGAGTACGTATGCTAGTAAATTACAACCCCAATTCCAAAAAAGTAGGGACGCTGTGTAAACTGTAAATAAAAACAGAATGTGATAATTTGCAAATCATGGAAACCCTATATTTCATTGAAAATAGTACAAAGACAACATATCAAATGTTGAAACTGAGAAATGTTATTGTTTATTAAAAAATATATGCTCATTTTGAATTTGATGTCAGCAACATATTCCAAAAATGTTGGGACAGAAGCATGTTTACCACTGTGTTGCATCACCTCTACTTTTAACAACACTCTGTAAACATTTGGGAACTGAGGAGATCAGTTGCTGTAGTTTTGAAAGTGAAATGTTGTCCCATTCGTGCCTGATATACAACCCTGATTCCAAAAAGTTGGGACAAAGTACAAATTGTAAATAAAAACGGAATGCAATAATTTACAAATCTCAAAAACTGATATTGTATTCACAATAGAACATAGACAACATATCAAATGTCGAAAGTGAGACATTTTGAAATTTCATGACAAATATTGGCTCATTTGAAATTTCATGACAGCAACACATCTCAAAAAAGTTGGGACGGGGCAATAAGAAGCTGGAAAAGTTAAAGGTACAAAAAAGGAACAGCTGGAGGACCAAATTGCAACTCATTAGGTCAATTGGCAATAGGCCATTAACATGACTGGGTATCAAAAGTGCATCTTGGAGTGGCAGCAGCTCTCAGAAGTAAAGATGGGAAGAGGATCACCAATCCCCCTAATTCTGCGCCGACAAATAGTGGAGCAATATCAGAAAGGAGTTCGACAGTGTAAAATTGCAAAGAGTTTGAACATATCATGATGTACAGTGCATAATATCATCAAAAGATTCAGAGAATCTGGAAGAATCTCTGTGCGTAAGGGTCAAGGCCGGAAAACCATGCTGGGTGCCCATGATCTTCGGGTCCTTAGACGGCACTGCATCACATACAGGTATGCTTCTGTATTGGAAATCACAAAATGGGCTTAGGAATATTTCCAGAGAACATTATCTGTGAACACAATTCACCGTGCCATCCGCCGTTGCCAGCTAAAACTCTATAGTTCAAAGAAGAAGCCGTATCTAAACATGATCCAGAAGCGCAGACGTCTTCTCTGGGCCAAGGCTCATTTAAAATGGACTGTGGCAAAGTGGAAAACTGTTCTGTGGTCAGACGAATCAAAATTTGAAGTTTTTTATGGAAATCAGGGACGCCGTGTCATTCGGACTAAAGAGGAGAAGGACGACCCAAGATGTTATCAGCGCTCAGTTCAGAAGCCTGCATCTCTGATGGTATGGGGTTGCATTAGTGTGTGTGGCATGGGCAGCTTACACATCTGGAAATACACCATCAATGCTGAAAGGTATATCCAGGTTCTAGAGCAACATATGCTCCCATCCAGACGACGTCTCTTTCAGGGAAGACCTTGCATTTTCTAACATGACAATGCCGAACCATATACTGCATCAATTACAGCATCATGGCTGTGTAGAAGAAGGGTCCGGGTACTGAACTGGCCAGCCTGCAGTCCAGATCTTTCACCCACAGAAAACATTTGGCGCATCATAAAACGGAAGATACAACAAAAAAGACCTAAGACAGTTGAGCAACTAGAATCCTATATTAGACAAGAATGGGTTAACATTCCTATCCCTAAACCTGAGCAACTTGTCTCCTCAGTCCCCAGACGTTTACAGACTGTTGTAAAGAGAAAAGGGGATGTCTCACAGTGGTAAACATGGCCTTGTCCAAACTTTTTTGAGATGTGTTGTTGTCATAAAATTTAAAATCACCTAATTTTTCTCTTTAAATTATACATTTTCTCAGTTTAAACATTTGATATGTCATCTATGTTCTATTCTGAATAAAATATGGAATTTTGAATCTTCCACATCATTGCATTCCGTTTTTATTTACAATTTGTACTTTGTCCCAACTTTTTTGGAATCGGGGTTGTACAATTTCAGTTGCTCAGCAGTTCAGGGTCAGGCCAGTTTAGCACTCAGACTCTTTTACTATGGAGTCATGCAGTTTTAATATGTGCAAAAAGCAGTTTAGCATTGTCTTGTTGAAAGAAGTAAGGCTTTCCCTGAAAAAGATTTTGTCTGGATGGCAGCATATTTCTCTGAAACGTGTATATATCATTCAGCATTAATGATACCTTCCCAGATGTACAAGCTACCCATGTCATGTGCACTAATGCCCCCTCATACCTTCACAGATGCTGGCTTTTGAACTGTGCACTGATAACAAGCCGGATGGTCCCTCTCCTCTTTAGCCTGGAGGACGTGGTGTCCATGATTTCTAAAAATAATTTCTACTTTTGATTTGTCAGGCCACAGGACAGTTTTCCACTTCACCTCAGTCCATCGTAAAAGAACTCGGGTCCAGAGAAGGTGGCAGTGTTTCTGGATATTGTTTATATCTGGTTTTAACTTGCATTTGTGGATGCAGTAAATGAACTGTTTTCACAGACGATGGTTTTCTGAAGTGTTCCTGAGCCCATACAGTGATTTCCACTACAGACACGTGTCTGCTTTTAATGCAGTGTCGCCTGAGGACCTGAAGATCACAGGCATCCAATGTCAGTTTTCAGCCTTGTCTCTTGCATACAGACATTTCCCCAGATTCTCTGAATATTGTAATGATATTATGTGCCATAGATGATGTGATCCCCAAATTCTTTGCAATTTTACATTGAGAAACATTATTCTTAAATTGTTGCACTGTTGCTCATGCAGTCTTTCACAGAGCGATGAACCCCTCCCCATCTTTACTTCTGAGAGACTCCGCCTCTCTGGGATGCTCTTTTTATACCCAATCATGTTACTGATCTGTTGCCAATTAACCAAATTACCTTTTTTTCATTACACAACTTTTTCAGTCTTTTGTTGCCCTGTCCCAACTTTTCTGAAATGTGTTGCTGACATCAAATTCAAAATGAGCAGATATTTAAAAAAAATAAAATAAAATTTCTCAGTTTCAACATTTGATATGTTGTCTTTGTACTATTTTCAATGAAATATAGGGTTTCCATGATTTGCAAATCTTCACATTCTGTTTTATGTTTTACACAGTGTCCCAACTTTTTTGGAATTGGGGTTGTATTTCATAAATTTAAACTTGAAACAAAATTAAACTATATTGTTGGAAACAAAGCAAGATTTATCATCATCTGAAGACAGGGTTCAAATGGTGTGTTTTATAGTTCAACAAAGAAAATGCAGACTTATAAAGGGATAAAGGGTAGGCAGGCCAAACATACTTTGGAGTAGGGGGCTTTCATTACCGTCCAGTATTGTTCATTCCCTTTTACCCTCACCCTTTTTATGATCAGAAAACATCTGGATGAAATGAGGGCTTTGAAATATGAAGCCTGAATAAACATATCAGCTCCTGACATCTCTACACATGAACATTATTGCTTCTGTTCTTGCTGATGAAAAGACAGTTGTACAAGTTTGGGGAGGTGATTTTAACTGATTTTAGCTGGATGTGATGTCAATCACATCTCTCTTACCTTTACTGTTTTACACCTGTGTCCTATCCATTTATGTCAATATAAATAAGAAACGTTGTAGAATGCAGCATAGTTTCTATTTTTCTCAGCCTGGGGTGTAAGTTTGGTTTGAACACTGAAGGACACATAATATTTATTTTGGAGGTTGTAAGGTATATCACGGGGTTTTACTGTCCAACATTAGCCCACTTACAGTGCACTAGTGTACTAACACACCAAAATCATTTCTCTAATCAACTTTTTTTTTTCTTTTTTTGACATTTACCTGTTGTTTATTAAAGCTTGATGCATTCAGCAAAACCATAACTTGCTACATCTACAGCCTCCATGCAATGATTTACATGCACTGTAAAAAATGTCCGTAGAATTAACAGTGAATTTATGTAAAATCATGACATAAAAAAACTATAAATACAAAAACAATGAAGCAGTGTGTAATTTACATCAATATACTGTAAAACTCCTAACCAAATGCCACTGTTAATTTAACGGTAAGAATATGTTGAATTGATCATATTTTTTTGTATAATTTACAAATTGTTGTAGTTTAAACACAGACAAACTGTAAGACTAAAACAGAATGTGATGGTTAAAATTACATCATTGCCCTGTTAAAAAAACAAAAATATGCCCACCATTGTGGCTCAGTCAACTAAGGCGTCATACAATGAATCTGGGGACCCGGGTTCAATTCCGACCTGAGGTCATTTCCCGATCCCTCCCCGTCTCTCTTTCCAGCTCATTTCCTGTCTCTGCACTATCCTATCCAATAAAGGTGAAAAAAGCCCAAAAAAATTCTAAAAAAATATATCTGTCTAGTAGATCATTGCTTGTAACCATCATTTTGAATCATTGTTTATTGTACAATGAATATCCGTAAAATTAACAGTTATGTACTGATTATTGTACATTGAATACCTGTAAAATTGAACATTTTCAAACTGTTGTTTTTACAAGTGTTGATATACCTTACCGTAAAGCCATATACACTGTCACTGTATTTTTTACGGTGAAAAAATGGCAACCACAGCTGCCAGTTTTTCACTGTAAATTTGACAAGATTTTTTTTTACAGTGTGGCCTTACTGCGAAATGCTCAGAGTCATTTTATGAGTTAAATCTTACAAATGGTC
Source organism: Neoarius graeffei (assembly GCF_027579695.1). NCBI lineage: Eukaryota > Metazoa > Chordata > Actinopteri > Siluriformes > Ariidae > Neoarius > Neoarius graeffei. Next base: position 55,189,836 of record NC_083579.1, read on the forward strand.
CTTCCAATGTAGTCTCTCTTGCACATTTTTTAATCCCCCGCTCTTTAGTGTGTCTGTCATTGTGTCTGTGTTTTCCATTTTAAATGACTGTACGGCTTTCCCTGTAGGAAAATGTATCTCTGCACCCATTAAGGTTAACATGGTTCACTGTGATGACTCTTTTAAGTCATTACACACCTTTATGAGGCACATTCAAATAAAAGAACAGCATGCCAATGGGAACATGCTAACAGGGATGCAAATGTTGTTTTTGTTAATAAAAGTAACTGCTAATATGTCGGTCATGTACTAACAGTTTTTCCCATTAGTAAACACAGTTAAATAAACATGACCTTACGGGTTTTAGTTTCATGCAAGCTTTTGCACTCAACTGTAAATGTATTTTTAAGGTTTAATGAGTCACAGCACTGAACTTTGCTAGTGCAATACTCATTGTCAGTGGTCATGACTCTGGTCTGACTGTGGTATCTGGCCACCAGTTTGTCCGTTCCCAAAACATTTGCAAAATAGTAGTCAAGCTCTTGTTGACTAAAACAATCAAATTACTTTAGTGTGCATTGATCAGGCAACAGGAAAATGGAAACACCCAACATTATAACATTGTTCTGCTAAATTTTAAATTGTCTAAATTGTCGTGGGAAGAAATCAGTGATTCTATAATGTTGCAGAAGGCAACAAATCTTACATCTTTAGAACATCAAAATAGACTTTAATACTTGTATAGTCATCAAGATGTCTTTATATTTGCTAATAAAAACATAATTTGTTGAGGTTTTAGACCACAAATATACAAGTGATTCCAGCTGGACTCTGCAGCCAAGGAAAACTCTGTTTAAGATCTCCTTGAACTTTATGTTCTTCTTAAGTTAACCAAAAACAGGTTAACATGCCAAAACAAAGGAGGCTGCCAAAGCAAACAAACACTTGTTTTCCTGAACTGACTTGCGTTTTATGCTGGGGAGCTCAAGTCACAGATGTCTGTAAATAATGCATGGACTGTAAATATGACATAAATGTCAGATTAAAAATAAAATATATTTATTTGCAGCTGATAAAAATTTAGATGAATAGAAAGTTCCTTGAATTCGCCTACTTAGCACTGACAAAGTGAGACAGTTTCACTAGATATTTTGTAAGCTCGTGATTCTTTTGGGTATATTAGTGATATTTCCCAGCTGCATATCTGCTCTTTATGTCCACAATAGCTGCAGCCAGACACACTGTGGATATTCTAGTCAGTCTCTTACTGCTCCATATTCAAGTAACTTTCTTTTACACCATGCACATTTACAAGAATTCACATATACATTAAGATAAAAGTCAGCATTTGGTATTAGATGCAGGTTTAGTGGTTGCAGCTGTTTCTGTAAAATAGCATGTGCTTGTTATAATTGCTACAAACTGCTCATGAGATCAAGCCAGGAGACATAAGCAAATGAACTGAGAGCATAATTACAGATGTTTATCACTGTAATATGTGATTAGTATTATGCACACAGATTAGTTTGCAACCAGAGTGAGATTTACAAAAAAAAAAAATTGGGCCAGTGGGCTTATATGTACAACTTAATGTACAACTTGTATTTGAAAACATAATAAATAAGTAAACATACTAGGTTTGGAATATTTTATATGAAAGCACACATTACATCTGCTCTGTAAAATCATTTTAGTAAGAGGAAAAACCTGGTTTGTGTCGAGCCAGAAGTCTGTTACCTGGGGTATGGCCTGATTAATAAAACATCACTACAAAAACTAGGTCAATTCCTGATATCAAACCTGCACTAATATTATTATTCATAAGTTCCTGATTTTATTACATATCAAGTCTGTGCGGCGGCACGGTGGTGTAGTGGTTAGCGCTGTCACCTCACAGCAAGAAGGTCTGGGTTTGAGTCCCGTGGCCGGCGAGGGCCTTTCTGTATGGAGTTTGCATGTTCTCCCCGTGTCTGTGTGGGTTTCCTCCGGGTGCTCCGGTTTCCCCCACAGTCCAAAGACATGCAGGTTAGGTTAACTGGTGACTCTAAATTGACCGTAGGTGTGAATGTGAGTGTGAATGGTTGTCTGTGTCTATGTGTCAGCCCTGTGATGACCTGGCGACTTGTCCAGGGTGTACCCCGCCTTTCGCCCATAGTCAGCTGGGATAGGCTCCAGCTTGCCTGCGACCCTGTAGAACAGGATAAAGTGGCTACAGATAATGAGATGAGATGATATGAGATCAAGTCTGTGAGAAAAAAGGTTTAAAACAGAAAGAAAGAAAGAAAGAAAGAAAGAAAGAAAGAAAAAGCATCCAAGACAAAGGACATGGGCAACTTGCATGGCATAGAACTATCCATCCATCATCTGTAGCCACTTATCCTGTCCTACAGGGTTGTAGGCAAGCTGAAGCCTATCCCAGCTGACTATGGCCAAGAGGCGGGGTACACCCTGGACAAGTCGCCAGGTCATCACAGGGCTGACACACAGACACAGACAACCATTCACACCTACGGTCAATTTAGAGCCACCAATTAGCCTAACCTGCATGTCTTTGGACTACGGGGGAAACCGGAGCACCCGGAGGAAACCCACGCAGACACAGGGAGAACAAGCAAACTCCACACAGAAAGGCCCTCGCTGGCCACTGGGCTCGAACCCAGGACCTTCTTGGTGTGAGGCGACAGTGCTAACCATTACACCACCATGCCGCCCCGGCATAGAACTCATGAGTTGTAATGTTTGGTGACAAAAATGAAAAGCTGTAGAAGAAGTAGCATTTTTTAAACAACATTGTAAGAATTGTTAAACTTGGAAAATAACTTGGCTTTGGCATCAGCCAAGCTGGAATCATGAAGCCAACAAGTAGCAAGAGAAAAGCTAGTGTGAGAGGAGAATGTCAGTGACGAGGCGCATGCCGTTAGTGGGGGGAGAAGGAGAAAAAGAAGAGCGACAGCCTACAAACATAAGTGCAGTCGCTCCTCTTGTTAAGGAGGCATTTCCTTTAGTGTCTGCTTGTTCGTACTCCCTCCCCCTCCTCACTGTTTGTTCTACACAGAAAACTGGAGAGCAAAGACACACACCAATGTGCAGCCAGTACCAAACATCCGAAGCCTCCATCTTAAAAGATCTTAAATGCGAGTCGTATTTGTTAGTGTTAATCTATTAAAACTCTCTGCTTGGGGGCAAAAATGGAGACTTAGGTTCAGTGGGACATCCTGTTGACCAAGCCAATTGGGTTATCTCTTCACTGGAACTGGAGGCAGTCACGACACATTATGGTCCCACTGCTGGCTCTGTAGCATGAGTAGCTCAGGATGTTAAAAGGCGTGCTGAAAAGGGGAGGAGTGTCTTTGGGTCTCTAAACCGTCAAAGGAAGCAGATGCTTAGCTTGCAGATGCCTTGATGCTAAGGATTTTTCCTCTCTGTGAACAGGATATTATGGCCAGGCTGTCGTATTTGCCATTGTATCACCCTCTCACCCTCATCAACATCTGTCTCTCCAGTATCAGGGCCTGTCTAAAGTGAAAAAAGCACAGATTTGGGTGAGGGCCCCTGTTTGCCCCATGACACTGTTTCTTTTGAATCAAATCTGAAAGACCGGCTGAACTTATTGCTCTTAAAAGCGCAACAAATGCTAAAGTGGTGAAGGCTGTAGGCTTGGATTAGAAAGTGTGTTTTTGATTGTTAGATTATATCTGGAATGTTTTTTCAAGCCCCTGATGAGAACAAAATGAGTTTTAATGGCCATCAGCATTTAACAATTCTGGTGCACAAGTGCTCTAATGAAGTCTATGAGGATATCTTAAAAAATCTTCAACACTGCATGCTTACTATTTAATTCTGCATTTCATCTAGATAAGATGTTGAGTGATAAAATTGCACCGCTGTTCCAGATGTCCTTGGGACTTGTAGATATTTTGGGGTTTGACGTAAATGCTGCTCGGTTTCATATTATGACATGGATTAATGCCACTTTTCTTTATTTTTCTCTTTCACCTTAAAACTCAAATAAACATGTCTAGATGCCAAATAGTTCTTATCCAGCTCATGTTAGCTCAACAGCTATATTTCTAAGCTTTTTTATCACGATGAAATTATGAAATGCTGATTAGCTAAACACCATTCCATGGTCAACTTATCTGCTTACAGTGTTGATGTTAGAGATTTATTGTCTTCCTTGGCATTGATTGCTGAACCAGCGTGTTGGTATCAGCATACACAAACTACAAAATAACAAAACACCTGTTGCCTGGACAAGTCAACATTTCCTCTCCAAGTCAAACATTTCTCCTAATAGCTGTATCATAGTCATGCTAGTTTGCTGTGGTGATGGATAGATGTAGGTGATGATGGAGAAATGGATTTTAGTGATATCATATGACCACAAGTAGACTTTGCGGAACACAAAATGCCTCCATGCACAGTTATGTCTGTCTATTTCTATAAGAATATACGCCATATGTATTTTTACACATGTTGTATTATCTTCAATAAACTTTCTGTTCTTATCATTGTTTAAGATGATTAGAATTGCACCAAGGGAATCATCTGTGTATTTGAAATTTCAAGGATACAGAAAACTGGAGCGATGTTTACATACTTTTAATAACATATTGCTTTTCAGGTACATATGATCGCATGACAAGTGACGGTGATATCACTGGACTTTGACTGATATCATATTAACAAAAAATAAATCAATGTTGGCCATGAACATTGGTTTAAAAGTAAAGAATTACAGGATGATTTCTTTGAGCAAGTCACCGCTTGCGTGATGAGTGCCTTCACCTGAGTCATTACACTGACTGATAATGGAAAGATTGTCAAAACAGTGCAGTCTTTATCCAAGGTAATTCATCTCTCTTCATCAAGGAGTAATGTTATAACATGGCTATGACTAACACACACAAATAGACAAATGAGGGAAGAGAGTATTTTGAGAGATTAGGGATGTAACGGTGACGGCACGGTGGTGTAGTGGTTAGCGCTATCACCTCACAGCAAGAAGGTCCGGGTTCGAGCCCTGTGGCCGACAAGGGCCTTTCTGTGTGGAGTTTGCATGTTCTCCCCGTGTCTGCGTGGGTTTCCTCCGGGTGCTCCAGTTTCCCCCACAGTCCAAAGACATGCAGGTTAGGTTCACTGGTGACTCTAAATTGACCGTAGGTGTGAATGTGAGTGTGAATGGTTGTCTGTGTCTATGTGTCAGCCCTGTGATGACGTGGCGACTTATCCAGGGTGTACCCCGCCTTTCGCCCGTAGTCAGCTGGGATAGGCTCCAGCTTGCCTGCAACCCTGTAGGACAGGATAAGCGGCTAGAGATAATGAGATGAGATGAGGGATGTAACGGGAAAGTTAAGGTTAAATGACTGAGTTTTATAAATGAATCATTGTCATTCCAACCACCAACCCCTTAAAAAAATAAAAATAAACCCTTCGGGCGGCATGGTGGTGTAGTGGTTAGCGCTGTCGCCTCACAGCAAGAAGGTCCGGGTTCGAGCCCCGTGGCCGACGACGGCCTTTCTGTGTGGAGTTTGCATGTTCTCCCCGTGTCCGCGTGGGTTTCCTCTGGGTGCTCCGTTTTCCCCCACAGTCCAAAGACATACAGGTTAGGTTAATTGATGGCTCTAAATTGACCGTAGGTGTGAATGTGAGTGTGAATGGTTGTCTGTGTCTATGTGTCAGCCCTGTGATGATCTGGCGACTTGTCCAGGGTGTACCCCGCCTTTCACCCGTCGTCAGCTGGGATAGGCTCCAGCTTGCCTGCGACCCTGTAGAACAGGATAAAGCGGCTAGAGATAATGAGATGAGATGAGATGAGATGAGATAAAACCTTCTATTTTCAGTATAAATGCAAGGTGCACCTGGTCTGGTACTGTGTATCTCATGGGACTATCTCATGGGACTCTCATCGTCCATAACACAGATGTTAGCCAGATGTTTTACTAATTTCCTACTACTGCTGAGTACACAGTGTGGTCTCCAGGATAATGTAGTAGTTTGGAAAGTAGCCAGAAATGCCCATCGACAAAATGAAGGTTTCATCAGAAACTGTGCTATTACAATATTCCCATAGTTCTTCTTAAGAGTTACACGAATCTTCAGGCCTTAAGGGATCTGAGTGACAAATTGTTTGTCATACAACTGCATATTGTAGCAGGCAGCCATGAAAAATCTGCTTTTCCCCCTGAGGTGATTTAAGCTTATTCTTGCTTAGGTCATCTGCACATTTTCTATACTATTACTACACTTTAATATGTTTTCACAAGAGAAAGTTTTTTTTTTATTATTATCAGAAACAACAAACGAGATCAAAAACACTTAACAGCCTTGTAAATCAGTTACTCCTGATACTGTATCTCATACCCCCCCAACACACACACACACACACACACACACACACACACACACACACACACTGTAAATGCCCTCCATAGGGAGTTCCTGTTCCTTCTGCCAACTTCATGTTTACAGACAGCTTGTCCTGCAGCCCTCTGACCCACTCAGAGCGAGCGCACTGTGAAACAAATCTGTTTATACTGAGCATGGACTGCACAGCTGAGATTCTTAGTAAGACCACTAACGCAGTTAGACACACAGATGTAAAGATGGCATTTCAGTAGGGTGGCATAAGACATCAGTGAGGTTATATTTTTTTGTATTCTTAAAAGTTCGAAGGTCTCTATGAGGTCCACAGGAAGAACATAGTCTATCTCCAAAATCAACAGAGGAAAAAGTATTGGTCAGGGTTAGGCACAGGGACTTTTTTTTTAACCTAGAGGCAATCTGGGTTTATTCATTATGGTGGGAATCTACAGGACTAGGACACTATAATAGAACTGCCTTTCCCCCCCTTCTTTCTCCATGAGAAACTACGGGAACTGTTGGACAGAGTCCATGGGGTTTACAGCTCTACCTACATGTCAGGCCTGCATGCATCTCACAGAAAGAGGGGTGCTCGAGTCATGTGAGCTGGGCCTGGGGACTGCCAACCTTCCCATGGTGCTTGTGTTCCTTCACTCGACCCTAGGGAATGGGGAGGATGCAGAGGAACTGGGAGAGCAAGATAGACAAAGATTATGGGGGGAGGGACGAGTAGGGGTGTTTGGAAGAGAAAGGGTAAAGGACGGCAAAGAAGAGGGATGGACGTACTGTGACGTCAAACCATGTTGACAATTGACAAAGTGAGAAGAAAAAGGAGGAGGGTTGAGTAAAAGATACATCTGCTTCTCATCTGGTATGGGAAAATACCCAGATCATGAAGATTATCCTGGAATCCCGAGAATGACCTCTGGTTTGAGATTGGGATCTCATTGCTCTGTTCCTACCTACCTACTACTTCCTTAATTAGCCAATGCTTAATTTAATAAAAGCCCTTAGCCGTTTCTCTGCGTAGGGTTTGTGTGATTGCTGAGAGTAACTGTTTGTTATTTTATTTACTTTTATGTCATTGCTGGTTGAAGCAGAGGTGGTGTGGTTTGTCTGGATACAGGCTCATTTACTTGTGTTTCACAGCTGAAAGTAGGAATTAAAATGCTCACTGTATTCCAGGGAGCTTATTTACAATATGAAGGCCAACCTTTTGCTTCCTCTCTTCAGTCCATCAGCTTGATGAATGTACAGCGTGGCTGATTATATCATCATGAAATGAGCAGTGTAATTGCACCATCTGTAAAATTATTTCAGACTTTACTCCACTGAGTGGAATGGAACCAGAGCAACTGCACCTGAAGTAATTCCTGATCGAATAGAAATAAGGAAATCAAAACCAGAGTCATGGCAAAATGTCAGAGTCATACTTGCACAACAATACCAGTTCTCTTATTTTGTCCCAATAATTTAGGAGCTCCACCCTCATAGGTCACACGCTATATATCAGTCCAAGCAGGATTACATACAATATAAATTGCAAACGAATTCAACAGAGGTTTACACGCTTGTAGTTAAGTTCAAGTTTTGTTTGAAGCTCTACATTCTCTATTATCCATTTAGATTGCAAAGAGAGAGACGTTTGTTTTATATTGTTTATTGACAGTCTCTTAATCAGCCAGTTCTTGATAAGTCCATTGTTGCTTTCGGTCCTTCATTCGGAAACATTATCTGAATGATCTGAAGATTACATCTTGCTATATGATTCATATTAAGCTCTTCTGTGATCAAACAGCGGCTGAGGAAGTATGAGGCTATGCATTTTACAGTCACTGATGCCCGAGAGCACGTCCTGTTTCCTTGATAAGATGGTTGTTGAGCTTCATAATGAATCTGGTACAAAGGCTCAGTTGCTTCTCCACTGTTGAACAACACAGATTACAGGAAGCTCTAGTTGTTTGCTAATTACATTTCGGACCATAATGCAGTAATGGATGATGCATAAGTACCTTGTATAAGTATTCACTCCATTGAAATTGGAATTGAAATAGATGTAATTGGGATCTTTTACAATTTTATTTACTCAATATGTCTAACAATTGAAGTAATGCAAGTATTCAATCACAATTTGGAGTTTTTGCAGCAACAGGGGCAAATACTTACCTAGGTTTTATAATTAGGTATGTTTTTTTGTATATTTATATTTGTTTATATACAGTACCAGTGGGCAGCAAGGTGGTGTAGTGGTTAGCACTGTCGCCTCACAGCAAGAAGGTCCTGGGTTCGAGCCCAATGGCCGACGAGGGCCTTTCTGTGTGAAGTTTGCATGTTCTCCCCGTGTCTACATGGGTTTCCTCCGGGTGCTCCAGTTTCCCCAAAGTCCAAAGACATGCAATGCAGGTTAGACTAATTGGTGGCTCTAAATTGACCGTAGGTGTGAATGTGAATGGTTGTCTGTGTCTATGTGTCAGCCCTGCAATGATCTGGTGACTTGTCCAGGGTGTACGCTGTCTCTCACCCATAGTCAGCTGGGATAGGCTCCAGCTTGCTCGCGACCCTGCATAGGATAAGCGGTTATGGATAATGGATGGGGGGGAACCAGTACCAGTCAAGTTTGGACACACCTACCCATTCATAGGTTTTTCTGTATTTTGACTATTTTCTACACTGTAGAATAATACTGAAGACATCAAAATGATGAAATAACATATGGAACATATATGGAATTATGTGTTCAACAAAAATGTGTTAAATACAACAAAATGCGGTTCATATTTTAGATTCTTCAAAGTAGCCACTGTTTACCTTGATGATGTTTTACACACTATTGGCATTATCTTAACCAGCTTCATGAGGCAGTCACCTGGAATGCTTTTCAATTAACAGATGTGCCTCGTCAAAAGTTAATTAGTGCAATTTCTTGTTTTCTTAATGTGTTTGAGATCAAACAGTCAATAGTAAATAATAAAAATACAGTAAATAGCCCTATTCTACAACTGTAGTAATGCATATTATGTCAAAAACCACTCAACTAAGTAAAGAAAAACGACATCCATCATTACTTTAAGACATGAAGTCTTAAAGCCTAGAAAATATGACCACATCACGCCTGTCTTATCCACACTGCATTGGCTCCCAATCAAATTTCGTAATGATTATAAAATACTACTATTGACCTTTAAAGCACTGAATGGTCTCGCACCACAGTACCTGAGTGAACTTCTGCTCCTCTATGACTCGCCACGCCTACTTAGATCAAAAGGTGCAGGCTATCTGCTGGTACCTCGTATAGTAAAGGCTACATTAGGGGGCAGAGCCTTTTCTTACAAAGCCCCACAGTTATGGAACAGCCTTCCAAGTAGTGTTCGGGAATCAGACACAGTCTCAGTGTTTAAGTCTAGGCTGAAAACATATCTGTTTAGTCAAGCCTTTTGTTAATGGCGTTTATGAGGTAAAGGTGTAGATCTGGAGGGTCCTCAGACATAGAGTGTTTTGGTAAACTGGGATGTATGGATGCTGTCAGTCCCCACTCACTTGCTCACTCGAGTTTGTTGACGGTGTAGTGGCTGGCTGCTTTATGTCCCGGGGCTCCCTCATGCCTGTGTTACCTTCTGGCTCTCCCCTTTTAGTTATGCTGTCATAGTTAGTTGCCGGAGTCCCTACTTGTACTCAGTGCAATATGTATACTGTTCCAACTTATTGAGGTGACATTGGGCATACCTAACAACCTGTGTTTTCTCTCCCCCCCCAAAAAAAAAAATCTGTCCCTCTGAATTACATGTCGGTCCTGGGATTGAGATGCTGACCTCTTCTGCTCCTCGGACCTGCCTGATCCATCCTGGTGCTCTGTGTCTGGTTGGAGTCTCGTCACATCGCTCCTGTGGAGGGCGGCCCCATGTGGACAGTTGGGGGTCGCGCCTGGAGGACGCTCTGGACTCTTGCAGTGGTGCTTTTGTGGCTGGGGACTGCAGTTGACTTGCTGACTTTAGGACTGCAGTTGACTTGCTGACTTAGGGACTGCGGTTGTCGTGAACGGTTTTGCGCTTGGGTTTCTGTCAGTGGGGGGTTTATAGCATCAACGAAGCTGACTTTATTTTAGGACTGTTAATGTTATAGTCATGTTGTCTGTTGTTGCCCAAATGAGGATGGGTTCCCTTTTGAGTTTGGTTCCTCTCGAGGTTTCTTCCTCATGTCGTCTGAGGGAGTTTTTCTTTGCCACCGTCACCACAGGCTCGCTCACTGGGGATAGATTAGGGATAAAATTAGCTCATATTTTAAGTTGTTCAAATTCTGTAAAGCTGCTTTGCGACAATGTTTATTGTTAAAAGCGCTATACAGATAAACTTGACTTGACATGAAGTGACTTTTAATTCAAAAAATAAAGAAAAACCACTGAATTAGAAGGTGTGTCTAAACTTTTGACTGCTACTGTATTTGTACATATATTTATTTGAATACTTATGCAAGGTACAGTATAATGTTAAAGGTTTTGTTGCAAGGCCCTTTGGGCTCCGTCATTCATCTTAGTTTTTGCTTATCAGCCTGGTGCATCTCAGAGTTCAGCTTTGTTTTGTTTTGTTTTATTGAGTTTGAGCTTCAGGGTCAATTCCCATGGACTTCCTTCACATCATTAGATGGTAAGGCAGAAATTCAGGAGAGGGAGAAGGAAGGAGTGAGAGAGATAGTGATTAGTCAGGAGAGGTAATGTACTGTTTATTCACTTTCAGTGACTCACTCTGAGATGAAGCCCTGTTCATTCTCACAATCCCAGACACACCATCCTGGGCCAATTCAATTCATTTATTTCCCTAGTTGCCAGTTATGAAATATGATCATGTGACTGAAAGGTCTAATAAACCAATATGGTATAATGAATTCAAAATGTGGATAAACGTATATAAGCTATTTGTATAATGTGTATAAATTTGGACAAATGTGTATAAGCCACATGAATTGCCACAAATAGACAAGATGAGGGTGAGGGACAGCAGTCATCACTTTTCTCACCAGATTACATGAAAACCAACAACAATGGCTCTTGCTTGGTAAAATTCCTATTCAGGCTGGACTAATGTTAATCCACATAGCAAAAGCTATGGAAACCCACAAGCTGTTAGTTTTTTTCTGCATCTGTATTTATTCACAGGATCAGATGACAGTGTTTATTCATGTCACAGCATGTGTTCAAATCACCACATATGGATTTTCTAATGAGCCATGCAGTATATTGTGTTTAATTCAATTCCAATGCTAATGACATTGGGACTTGGGCCATGTGGTTCTCTGGGATCTGCTCTTCCCCTGGCAGACATAGTGCCAGAGTGGTCACTCTAGGACAAAGTGAAATAACAAATAGACTGTATTAGACCTAATCAAAGCCGATGCTTGAACAAGTGCACAGTGGCCCTGGAGCAACCAACTCTTCCAGACTCTTCCGCTGTGGTTAGGTGACATGGCTCTGCCAAATCTCATCATCCCGTTGCACTACAGCTCTAAAAACATCTGCCATTCCTGTTTTGTATTCTGATCCCCCCAACACATATACACACACACACACACCTCTGCCTGGCTCATGTTCTACAACAGAAGCCAGCGGCTTCTCAGGATTATTTGAGAAGTCGTATTTCTACACACAAAAATAAACCTCAAGAAATCGTTTCACTTGGCTGTAGTTCATGGAAACATTAGAAAAGCAGATGGATTTCACCTTGCATTTGCCCCTAACATCTTACAATAAAGTCTTGTAACTGGATGTTCTCATGCTTTCCATTCAAGAGTGGCTACGTTTCATTTTGTTTCCATAATCAAGTGTTTAAATATTACTTGTACAGCAAAAAAGCTTCATTTAGGAAACAGATAATAATATTTATAGCTTGAAAAAAACGTGTGATGTCTTAGACATATTATTATTATTATTATTATTATTATTACAAATTGTATTGTTGTTGTTGTTGTTCAGAAGGGCATGGGATTAAAATATAAAGTATCTGCAGACATACCTTAATTCTTAATTACAGCCGAAAGAACACATCAACCAACAACAGTGCATGTTTTAAAGTGCATATCTTCGTGTGTGTGTGTGTGTGTGTGTGTGTATTAAAAAAATTGTCATTACCCCTGAGGAAGTATATGTTTACTCCATGTTACTGCTTTTAATAAGTAACAGTTATTCAACAAAATCAGGCCGTACATGAGCTGATAGCCGACAAGGTGCGTAGTGCCGAGTAGGCTATAAGCCATATACAATGAGATTGAGTGAAATAACTATTTTATTCTATCCACATTCACTGGATCTTGAGAAAGAGAGCATTTTATTTTTATTTTTTGCAAATTGGCCGGCAAGGGCCTTTCTGTGCGGAGTTTGCATGTTCTCCCCGTGTCCGTGTGGGTTTCCTCTGGGTGCTCCGGTTTCCCCCACAGTCCAAAGACATGCAGGTTAGGTTAACTGGTGACTCTAAATTGACCGTAGGTGTGAATGTGAGTGTGAATGGTTGTCTGTGTCTATGTGTCAGCCCTGGGATGACCTGGCGACTTGTCCAGGGTGTACCCCGCCTTTTGCCCGTAGTCAGCTGGGATAGGCTCCAGCTTGCCTGTGACCCTGTAGAACAGGATAAAGCGGCTAGAGATAATGAGATGAGATGAACTATTTTATTCTATCCACATTCACTGGATTTTGAGAAAGAGAGCATTTTATTTTTATTTTTTGCAAATTGGCCGGCGAGGGCTTTTCTGTGCGGAGTTTGCATGTTCTCCCCGTGTCCGCGTGGGTTTCCTCCGGGTGCTCCGGTTTCCCCCACAGTCCAAAGACATGCAGGTTAGACTAATTGGTGGCTCTAAATTGACCGTAGGTGTGAATGTGAGTGTGAATGGTTGTCTGTGTCTATGTGTCAGCCCTGTGATGACCTGGCGACTTGTCCAGGGTGTACCCCGCCTTTCGCCCGTAGTCAGCTGGGAAAGGCTCCAGCTTGCCTGCGACCCTGTAGAACAGGATAAAGCGGCGAGAGATAATGAGATGAGATGAGATGAAAAACTTTATACAAAACATCTGACTGTCATGCTCCGCCCCGGATATTCTGTTCTGTTTTTGGATCCTAACTTCACCATACCTCCACCAGCCCTAACACCGACAAAATCACTTCTGCTTAGAATGTAAACAAACCAGTGAAATGACAGGAGCAATTTGTGAAAAATGTGATCATTCTTGAAAAATAAAAAAAGATATGTTCTTACCATCAAGTACTTTTATTCCTTTTTTGGGGGGGGATGTTTTTGAGTAGAGTTTTTATTTCATCCTCAGTTGGTTCAGCAGCACGCTCCGCCATTTTGTTTTTCTCTCCTCACAGTATCCTTGACTTGCAAATGATGTCAAAGCAAAATAGAAACCCGGATGTCGGCCATGTTGGTGGATATACAAATAAGGGGTCAAGCAACATTCCATACAAAACATAGTCACATGTCCGTAACTCTTTGTTTTTACACCGCTTTAAGCATTCTTTTAGCTCTGCCATATCTTTGTGCTGTATATAGTTGTGGTCACAACAGTACTCGTGACCGTGGGACGTTCCGATTTCTTAGAAATCCGTCTGTGATTCTGAAAGAAGGCGAGGAAACTGAGGCTTAGTACGGAAAGGAGATGAACACGGCTGAACAACATCGGCAGGGCTGATCTCACAGAGGCTAAAACCAAAACAGCTCGTGTTTGCAGTAATCATTTTATCTCTGGTGAGATTCAAATGCTTTCTCAGTAATATCATGGAAGAATTTTATTTCATGTTGTTAGAATTTTGCTATAAGATGAGCGTTCTCTTGTTGTGGTTCACTCAGTTGTTGTTATAATTCTAACACGTGCATTACCATTTCGCTTCTAGGAGCCCCAGCAGAATTATATGATAGAAACAATCCAGACTGGGCACCCACTCAGAAAATGGGCTATGTTTTGTCTAAGGTCGGACTTGATTCTTTGACAGCCAAACCAGATAGAACAAGATATCTGGGTACTCGATGGTCGGTAGAAGCACCTTATCTTCAGAAAAGTCTGACTTTTTTCAATAATATGGGTCAAAACCACATATCTATCTTCTCTTTGTATCGAATCTTCGCTTGACCATTCAAATCGTGGTAATACTGAGAGAATTCAGTACTGTTTACAGACACGCTTTCAGTGGCTGCCATCCTAGTTGCTTTGTATATCCACCATCATGGCGGACGCTCATGGCATAGCACATTTTGATCACGTGGTTGCAAGTCATCTGAGCTGACAGCCTAGTAATAGAGTAGCCAATCAGAGCGCACGATTGCTCATATTCAGTGAATGTGGATAGAATAATAAACAATAGCACGCTTATAGATTTAATAATTAGCTCATGTTTATTGTTTTTGCAGGGCTTCCTGAATAAAACTGCAGATAGATTATTAATTAACACATCAGAATTATGATGGAGAGAAGGATAACTGTCTTTGGTGTTGGTTTAGAAATGAAACCATCACTAATGAAGTCAACAGTTTTGTTATATAACAGTCTTGTATTGCTCATGGGACCTACGCTATATTTCTCTAAACATTTATACATCCAATAGTGTTACATTTCCATTGCTTACACTTTAATATAAATCTTACAAACATAAACATTTCAGGTCACGCAGACCCAAACCATCTTTTTTCCCCTGACTTTTTTCAGTATTTATTTCATTGCAGGGAACACATGGACAAACACATGCTCTTCCTTGCCTCATTTATTCACAAAATCCCAAAGGACATCCTCACACACAATGCTCCTTTGCACAAGAATAACAGTCTTTTCCATATCTTGTATTATTACGACCAGGCAGACTCGGGCTTTTGACCTATCTCTAGCAGGGAATGATGAAATGCAGTCTAACATAAACACAAGGCTTCGTTCTGTTCGTTTCCACTTTGCATGCTGTCAGAGGCTCTATTCTTCGCTCAGCTAATTAAATCATGATTCATTGCTCTGACTGTCTCAATCAGTTAGAAGGACAAACCTGGAGATATGGCTAACATTATAAGATATACCGTAAGTAACAGAATCATATTATAGAGAAGACATCAGCTTGACAAACAGCAGCTATATTATTCAACTCTCTATGCCATGTGACATGGATTTTCAGATAATAACAGTACGTGTGATGGAACATATGCATTGTGCGCAACTTCCTCATAAACAAAATACACGCACAATAGAACAGAATGTCAGAGGAAACTGCACAGCACCTGTTGGACTTAAAGATGTGATGAAGACTGTCATCTCATGTGTAAATAGGATGTGACACAGAGCAGCTCAATTGAAAACGACAAACTTGTGCAGTGTCTCAGACATCCTCCAGAGGATTTCACTGCAGACCGGACCACTTCCCTCAGTGTTTACACCCGAGGCAACAGGTGGAGACTGAGAAAAGACATGTGGAGGGCAGGATATAGGTGATGTCATATCCTGTTAGGGAGCTCTTCAGGTGTCTCACATCAGTCACAGCCTCAAAAGCACCTTATAGTGACATTTAAAATAGTTTTAATTCATATGTGATATCCAAGTATTACATGTTTTATGGTTAGCGCTTATTATGAAGGTTCCCTTAAATGACATTATTTTAACACTTTAGTTAATATGAACAAAACCATCCATCCACACATCTATGCTGCTTATTCATCAAAATCAGAGAGGAAGCTGGCGCCAATCCCAGCTGACTTTGGGTAAAAGGTGGGGTTCACCCCGGGCAGATTGCCAGTCTATGCCAGGGCTAACACAGATTTTTATTCACACTCAGAGTCATCCTGATGAGTGATTTAGAGTAGCCAATTGACCTAATCACAGCCTTTGGACTGTGGAAGGAAGCTGGAGACATCTGAAGGAAACGCACAAAGACAGAACATACAAACTACTGAAAGGCCCCAATCAGCTGCAAGGTTTGACCCCAGAATCTTCTTACTCTGAAGAAACACTGCTAACCACTGCATCACTGTGGCATCTATGAACAAACCATATCCATCCATCCATTATCTGTAACCGCTTATCCTGTGCAGGGTCGCAGGCAAGCTGGAGCCTATCCCAGGTCGCTAGGTCACCACAGGGCTGACACATAGAGACGAACAACCATTCACACTCACATTCACACCTACGGTCAATTTAAAGTCACCAATTAGCCTAACCTGCATGTCTTTGGACTGTGGGGGAAACCGGAGCACCCGGAGGAAACCCACGCAGACACGGGGAGAACATGCAAACTCCACACAGAAAAGCCCCCGCTGGCTGCTGGGCTCGAACCCAGAACCTTCTTGCTGTGAGGCGACAGTGATAACCACTACACCACCGTGCCGCCCAATAAACCATGTATTATCAATTAATAATATTAATACACCCATTATAACATAAAGACCTAACAACATATTTAAGACCTAGGAACGTCTCATCTCATTATCTCTAGCCACTTTATCCTGTTCTACAGGGTCGCAGGCAAGCTGGAGCCTATCCCAGCTGACTACGGGCGAAAGGCGGGGTACACCCTGGACAAGTCGCCAGGTCATCCCAGGGCTGACACATAGACACAGACAACCATTCACACCTACGGTCAATTCAGAGTCACCAGTTAACCTAACCTGCATGTCTTTGGACTGTGGGGGAAACCAGAGGAAACCCACACGGACACGGGGAGAACATGCAAACTCCACACAGAAAGGCCCTCGTCGGCCACGGGGCTCAAACCCGGACCTTCTTACTGTGAGGTGACAGTGCTAACCACTACACCACCGTGCCGCCCCACCAAGGAATGTATTTAATCTAATTTTGTTTTTTTAGGTAGATGCATTGTTCATCCTGGATTGAATAAACAGTCAGTACAAGTGTATTCTGTTATCATTTAAATCAACATCAATTCATACATGTTACCTTATTTTGCTACTTTGGTAACGTTACTTATAATGTATTAATGCAGAAGTTCATACTTTGTTCATATTAGCTAATCCTGTAAAAATATTATTTAAGGGAACCTTAAGGTAAAGCATTACCATTTCTCTTTTGTGTCTAGTCTGAAGATGACTTATCCTAAATACCGGAAGTTAAAAGCTTGTTACTGGTTATCCTTATAGAAACAAAGTTCTGTGCTTTTCCTGGGACTTTTTAACTGCTTTATAATCCTAATCTTTATAGTTGTTTTATTGATTGTCTCTTATTATCATCATTACTGCCACAAATTACATTAAACTATGAGAGCCTGAAACCTTAAAGGAAGTTGTCACAGTTTTCACCAACTGGTAAATAATCATACTGAAATCAAGCTTCAGTGTCCCAGAATCCGACAAGGGATCTGTATCAATTGTACATTGTTATTGAAGCTATTGGCCTTTCTTTTTAAATAAAGCCTTTGTTGCTACAATAGTATAAACTGTTCTGCAAGTTGCAATGTGAAACAATACAAGAATTTTCCTTCATAAAATATTCTTTGGCATTTCAATAAACAATGCTGAAAAAGCATTTCGAACTGTCTGGGCTTCCCACTGTGAAACATTTTGAGGTCTAGTACATGTATTAAATATGCTAAGGACTAAATATGTACCGAAATAAATCTGCTTAAGACAAAGATTATCTTTTTCTAGTTCAGTTCAATTCAGGCCATACAGAGGTAATGTTACCTTTTACGAGATTACTTGACTCTACTTGATTGAATTCCCAAGTTTGCACACATTACTTACAAACAGTCCTGTACTGAATCACACGGTTGAGAGCGAAATCTAAATTGTGTGCTGTTTAGGATCAGATAGCAGTCATATCAGCATATCTAAACATAGCTTGAACATACTGTATATACTGTACATGCTTGTTTATACATAGATATACTGTACATATACGTGTATAACATGCTGTGAAACTAATTATTGTCTTGAGCACTAATTTTCTGGAAATTACATTGATTTAAATTAACACTATTTCTTTTGTAGGATACCTAAAAGTGTGTGCTTGTTGTCGTAAACTCTTTGGAAAGAAAAAGCGGTTGTTAAGGCTCCACTGAGCACTCATGAGGAGGACGGAGCCCTTCTCTGCAAATGGATATACTCACATGTGATGTTTGAGAGCGGATGAGAAGAGGACCCAAAGGAAAACATTTAAACTGCAGCTAAAGTGGTATGCGCCATGTCTACGTAAGCATCCTGGTGCAGTTCCTTGCAGCTGTGAGCAGAGAAGAGATTCAGCTCAAGTGTAAAGATTCACTCCCATAGGTGGTTTGGCTTGCCTGAGTAAAACACTGAATTTAAACACATTGTACAATCTGCCTAGGCCATACGAAGCACCACAAGCACACATCAGTGCAGCAGAGCTGAGATCACGTAGACGTGCTTCATGTAGCATGTCTGGGCCCTAAACAAACATCAGCTAAACCCTTGTTGTGTTTGCAATGGCCACTATTAGTTTAAGCTTTTCCTTCTTCTGTGAGTCTCCTCCCTGTCAGGAGCGAGTCTGAACAAACCTATCATCTGCCAACTGATTTCTGCTTTGGCTTATTTGTTCACCCCAAATTAAAACAGAAAAACTACAAATAAAGTTTCAAGGAAATTTCATTGCTATTAATAACCTATAGAAACAGGACGGATACCGGTCATGTCTAGCGCAGGAGTGCAAGGAAGGGAGCAATATCTGAAAGACAAATGGAGCTGAAATCTAAAATGTTTCCTTCAGGTCAAGAAGACAACTTGAGTCTTTATATACAGTATATTTTGATTATTAATGCAAAATTGGTTAATTTTGGTAGTTTACAACACGTGTTGATAGTAAAACTGGCCAACCACAGCTAGCTTCCTGACTGTAGTTATGCCTTTAGAACAGAAACAGATGTAGAAAACTGATTTAATCCCACTTTCCTGTGAGGAAAATGGCAAAATCCACATAAGTGGATTTTGCAATTAAAAATAAGGACTATAACATGACCATGCATGCTGTTATAGGAAAATAATTAAAGGTAGATTGCCTTTCAGATTTTTTAAGTGTAGATCATAAAAATAATTTTCCCTGACATCCAGTTATTTTTGTTTAGTGGACCGAAAGCTATTGAATTCGAATCACAGACTTCCAATTTTATTATTTTTTAAAATAGAACAATTAATGAATTTAGGGCCATGTGGCCCTAAATTCTCAGTATTTTTTCCTGTTTCACCATGACCCAATTCAAGAGACCATGTCATGCATCACGTGATGGGCTTTCCCTGTTCGCGCAAGGCATTGTGGGATACAAATTTGAAACAGGAGAGAAAAATGGAGGATGTGAGTGTGCAAATGAAACGTGGAAGACCGAATACCGTAACGGAAAGCGAGAAGAAAAGATGTTATGTATGCGCACATAGACTTCCTTTGTCTGCTTGACTGCGCGAAGCGAGCAATTTCATGCACATTATTTGCTCAGGAATCCTCTCAAATTAAATAACTTCCCAGCCACGGAATGGCCTGATATTTTGTGAGATATTACAGAAATAAACATACATCACAATGACCAAATTTCAGAAGGAACTAAATTTCACCGATTTTATGAAATGGAAAGGCCGTCTCGCTTTAATAAGGGATTGATATGTTGATTAATTTACTATAACAGCAAGCCTGACTGCATTCATCTCATATCACAGCAAGTTGTCAAGCCTTCCATTTTTTTTTCATAAAGAAGGACACATGATAATTTTTATCTGTTTATAGCTACATTTATACTGTGGAACATCCACAAAACAAGTTAGATCCTGTTATCACTTGCATTATAATAGCTATAAATTGTTGTTTCATTAACAACCTCTGTTTTTCTTTCTCTTGATGTTAATAAATTTGTCATGTTAATTAGCAACCACAAAGCTTTCTGTCCTGAAAACTTTCCCTTGTCAGAAAACTGAATGGAACAGTTTTACTGCTGACTGTTGCAAAGCTTTTATGCTGGAGACTCTTCCAAAAATACTAACTAAATGTACCCTGATTGCAAACTTCACCAGATCAGCAATCACAAATATTTTAATCGGTTTAGGTGGAGCTACGTGTGTAGGGTTACCTGTGCAACAACTTACTTTAGAAAGGAGAGTGTATCCACCCAAACACATTAATATAAACCTTGCAGCTTAACTGTCATTTAATCCGTGCTGACCTAGACAATAAATCAACACCTTCTCACTAATCAGATTTGAGAATTCAGCATTGCTGTGGTATAACAAATTAAACGGTACCGTTCCCACGTTGTTACCACGAATGAAAGAATTATGGATTACCCATAACACAATCCAAATTTAATCTGCTGTGAAACTGCAGCATCCCAGTAACCTGTGAAGTCTGTCTTTCTCTGTAGCCCAGTGTGTGTTAGAAATATACCAGAGGAGCGGAAAACTGTCTGTTTGCTCACACTATCTGCCTAAGTGTGCTCTTGACAATAGCTCACCACAGCCATGTCATTCAACACAAGGGGAAGAATGCAGTGAAACTGCTCAAGGATCTCCAACTTGTGCATTCCAACGTTACTGCAAACACCACGCCACTATATAGAGAGGACAAATGTTGTGTGAGGAATTGGAAGAATGAAAGCAACAGGAAGGATGAGGGCTCTTCCCCAAACACACAGCATTAAATGGAAAAGAACATCCTCATGAATTAGTTCATTTACCTCCATAATGTTATTTTATAGTGTTTGCTCGTTGAAAATTAGACACAAGCAATGCTTTGTTGCTGGAATGTCATAATCCGATTTTCCCGGGGAATGGTGTGGTTTGTTTCTCAGGATGCCTATTCTGAGACTGTGCTTATTCTGGTCTTGCTGTCCACCCCTGCTGATTTACTCAAAATAAGAGATGAATTCTGTGGCTTCTGACCACACACGCCAGCAGTGACTGGACAAATATCAACGAGACCACTTTTTTTTACTATGAACTCATCTCATTCTCATTATCTCTAGCTGCTTTATCCTGTTCTACAGGGTCGCAGGCAACCTGCAGGCAGCCTATCCCAGCCGGCTACGGGCGAAAGGCGGGGTACACCCTGGACAAGTCGCCAGGTCATCACAGGGCTGACACATATGGCCCTTTTCCACTACCCTTTTTCAGCTCACTTCAGCTCGCTTCAGCTCACTTCAGCCCGACACGGCTCGCATTTCGACTACCAAAAACCAGCACGACTCAGCTCGCTTCAGCCCTACTTAGCCCCTAAAACTCGCACCGTTTTGGAGTGGGGCTGAAGCGAGCTGAGTGAGGCTAGGGGCGTGAGCAGACACTCCCCTGTGCACTGATTGGTGAGGAGGAGTGTCCTCACATGCCCACACACGCCCTGCGAGCACGCTGGGATCTGTAAACACCATAAACCCGGAAGAAGGAGAATTACGAATTACGAGAATTTCTGAAGCCTTATGCGCCTTGCCTCATCCATACGCTCTTGCCAGTATCTGTTGGCGTTGTCGGTGACAACAAGCCACAGCACCAAGACCAGCAACACTAACGACTCCATGTCCTCCATGTTTATTGTTTACTATTCGGGTTGTGAGACTACCGCTTAAAAGATCACTGATGTCACTGTTTGCGCTGCTTAACGACATCACGTGACGTCCACTCACTTTCGCTAACTCCACCCAATGTGTCCACCCACTTCCAGCCAGCACGGTTCAGTGCGGTTGTAGTCGAAATGCAACTCCAACAGCCCCGCTCAGCTCGACTCAGCACGGCACGGCTCAGCCCAACTCAGCCGCGTTTGTAGTGGAAAAGCGGCAATAGACACAGACAACCATTCACACTCACATTCACACCTACGGTCAATTCAGAGTCACCAGTTAACCTAACCTGCATGTCTTTGGACTGTGGGGGAAACCGGAGCACCCGGAGGAAACCCACGCGGACATGGGGAGAACATGCAAACTCCGCACAGAAAGGGCGTCGTCGGCCACGGGGCTCGAACCCGGACCTTCTTGCTGTGAGGTGACAGCGCTAACCACTACACCACCGTGCCGCCTTACTATGAACTAATGACAGCAATAAAAGGTAATGAATGTTCATAATGAACAGACAGGTGAAGAGAGACTGTCGAGATAAGGAAAGGAGATGAGAGCAGTCGATTAAAGGTTAGTCCTTGAGGGTGAAGATCATACAACACCAGCTTCACTCTCTTCTATATAGAGAAAACTTGTTTTCATACAGAAGCAGAAGATTTGGTGATGCTTTTTCTGCTTTACATATAAGCAACACTTTCTTTTTTGGGGGGGGGGGGGGTGAGTTCAAGTTCTAACGGTAAAAACATGAGAGAGCAAGGTAGAGAAAGAAAGGGAGGGAGGGAGACGAGGAGAAGGAGAAAGAGGGTGGGGATGGGGCGAGTGTGAAAGGCGCCGGAGGAGGAGATTTAAACGAGCAACTTGCTGAAAAGTGCTGAGGGCCAATTAGTAGCCTAAGTGTGTGTGTGTGTGTGTGTGTGTCAGAGAGAGAGAGAGCATGTAGAGGAAATGCTTTGGCGGGATGAAGAGACTCACTGAACAACATGCAGCTTTAAAGTGCACATTTAAAAGCAACAGATCAGTTTTCTTTCTTTTTTTTCTGGAGCCCTTAAAAGATCTGACAGGGCTGTACTGAGGAACATCTGGAGTTTTTGACATTGATCTCAGGAAGGGACGGACGCTCGCGCGCATCTTATGCAATTAGGCAAGAGAAAACGAACCACTCAGATTATTATTATTATTTTATTTATTTTTTTTTTTTGCGTGGGATATATTTCTGACTTTGGACTTTATAGACTACGGTGGTGTTCCTGAAGGGATTTCTGTCACCCCAGTGAGTGGACACAGGTCTAGGAACTGAAGTGTCCCAGTATGAGTGTGTTGGTGTCGCTGGTGCAGGTCGCAGCGGCTGTGGTCCTGACACTGACCCCCACTCAGGTAAGACCCACACACACACACACACACAGGAAACATGTTCGCTGCAAGTGCAATGCTTCTTGTACTGAATATGCGGCACGTGCAATATCCACGGACTTGTTTTTGTGCGACTGAATGAAGTGTCGCAAGTTGTGGTGCACGGAAATGATCAGAGCTTATAGGATCTAGACTACGTGCAGCTTTTCCATCCATGCTACCTTTCTGAATGAGTGTCAACAAACTCCCTGAGCTCAATTGTGAAACATCGCGCTCAGCAAAGCCGGCATGCTCGGTTGGTTTTTATTCCCGTTTAACACCCCATTGTCCCTGTAGATTATAACTTGATCTCTTTTTGAATTGGTGCCACGTTGAAAGTGTTGAGTCATGAAGTGAAACGTGACCAGCTGCATCACCCAGTTTAACCCGCGTGACCAGCTGCATCACCCAGTTTAACCCGCGTGACCAGCTGCATCACCCAGTTTAACCCGCGCGAGCTCGTGTCCCGCAAATTTACTCGCGAGACTCCCGAAGTGCGCGCGCGCGCCTGCGCCTGTGGTGCTGATTGCGTCATTCTGGAAGTTCACCCTGACTTCATTTCATTTCCGAATCGTTTTTTTTTTTTACACGATTTAAATAATTTTTTTAACGGTGTATAAACACACTTCACTTCTTTTCATAACTATGCCTCACTATTTCTAGTTTGAACAAATAGAAATTTATCGTCCAAATAAAGGTCCTACACAGTAAAAATCATAGTGTCAATTTTACTCTTTAAGAGTTGAATTTAACTCTCTGTCAGATAACATTTGGTCCCACTCAAAATCAGTGTAAAATTTACTCTATAGCCAGTGTAAGATTTTTAGAGTTAATTTTACTCTATTTTGTGTCAAAATTAACAATGAGGTGTGTAAAAATATTTAACACTATAGATAGTGTAGGGGCGGCACGGTGGTGTAGTGGTTAGCGCTGTCGCCTCACAGCAAGAAGGTCCTGGGTTCGAGCCCCGGGGCCGGCGAGGGCCTTTCTGTGTGGAGTTTGCATGTTCTCCCCGTGTCTGCGTGGGTTTCCTCTGGGTGCTCCGGTTTCCCCCACAGTCCAAAGACATGCAGGTTAGGTTAACTGGTGACTCTAAATTGACCGTAGGTGTGAATGTGAGTGTGAATGGTTGTCTGTGTCTATGTGTCAGCCCTGTGATGACCTGGCGACTTGTCCAGGGTGTACCCCGCCTTTCGCCCGTAGTCAGCTGGGATAGGCTCCAGCTTGCCTGTGACCCTGTAGAAGGATAAAGCGGCTAGAGATAATGAGATGAGATAGATAGTGTAAGATTTTCAGAGTTAATCTGACTCTATATTGTATTTTCGCGGGGAATCATCACCCTGCAGCGTAGATTTTGTCGTTGTGTGCAAGTGGGAATTAACTCTCACTTTTGACACTACCATTTAGACGATTTTACTCTGCATAGTGTTATAACTATCCAGAGGAAAATAGGTTTACACTGCAATATTGACACTCCATTTTTTACTGTGTAGTCTGTGTGAGCTGCAAGGCTGAATTGGGCTTGAATGGAGTCTGTGGTGAACACTTTGGTTTATCCTGACACACATCTCTCATCGGGGGTGGCACGGTGGTGTAGTGGTTAGCACTGTCGCCTCACAGCAAGAAGGTCCTGGGTTCGAGGACTGGCGAGGGCCTTTCTGTGTGGAGTAGGGTGCATCAGTTGTCTGTGAAGATTCTCAGTCATCCAAGTCATAGTAAACTGTGGGTGGTAAAAGAGGAACCGTAGGTGTGAATGTGAGTGTGAATGGTTGTCTGTGTCTATGTGTCAGCCCTGTGATGACCTGGCGACTTGTCCAGGGTGTACCCCGCCTTTCGCCCGTAGTCAGCTGGGATAGGCTCCAGCTTGCCTGTGACCCTGTAGAAGGATAAAGCGGCTAGAGATAATGAGATGAGATAGATAGTGTAAGATTTTCAATCTTACACTAATCTTCAAGCTTTACTCTGCATAGTGTTATAACTATCCAGAGGAAAATAGGTAATACTACTTACACGAATCTTCAAGCTGGACTTGCTTGAAGATTCTTGAAGACGTTTCACCTCTCATCCGAAAGGCTTCTTTAGTTCTGTCTGACTGGTAGGGAGCATCAGGTATTTATCTTCTCATGGATGAAAAGCTCATCTAAGGTGTCATTGAGTGATCCTGTTGGTGTGGGTCACTGGGGGCTGGTTGTGAACGGCCTCGAGAGTCATTAGGATCTCGAGAACTGAAGAAGCCTTTTGGATGAGAGGTGAAACGTCTTCAAGAATCTTCAAGCAAGTCCAGTTGCTCTCTTTTACCACCCACAGTGCATCAGTTGCCCCCTAAAAATGAAAAGTTCCTCCGATCATGATGCATTTTTGTTTTTATGTTCCTTTTGGTAAGAAAACATACTGGGTGAAATATTTTGACAAAATTCAAAAGTTTAATGGTGGCACCAGGAGGTCAAAGTTATGGAAAAAGCTGCTATTTTATGACTTTTATGACAAAATTTTGATCACTTTTCATGAAACATTATGGCACCTTATAGAGTACACCAAATATCTTAGATACTGTAGACAGTATGTCTAGAATGTCTAAAAAATATTTGGAGGTTTATTTTAGGGTGTCACTAGCATTATCTATCAATGTTATAACCCTGGTTTTAAGCTTGCCGCCTATGCATATGCTAGCCCCTATTAAATGCAAATGTTCTTAACATGATCTCTGGGTCACAAGAAATCAATAAATGGAGTCCAACATTGTGATTCAAACCTTACGCGAAAACATAAAATAAGCGTTTTTTGGCAAAAAATTAACCTCATGGTGCCACCATTAGACTTTTAAATATGGTCAAAAAATTTTACAGGATGTCTTTATTGGTAAAAAGGAACACCCATACAAAAATGCATCAGATTTTATGAAAGTGAGGGCAACTGATGCACCCTAGTATGGAGTTTGCATGTTCTCTCCGTGTCTGCATGGGTTTCCTCCCACAGTCCAAAGACATGCAGGTTAGGTTAATTGGTGTGGGTGTGAGTGTGAATGGTTGTTTGTGTCTGTGACGACCTGGCGACTTGTCCAGGGTGTACCCCGCCTTTCGCCCATAGTCAGCTGGGATAGGCTCCAGCTTGCCTGCAACCCTGTAGAAGGATAAAGCGGCTAGAGATAATGAGATAAACACATTGGGCATTTATTACACTTCACTTCTTTTCATAACTATGCCTCACTATTTCTAGTTTGAACAAATAGAAATTTATCGTCCAAATAAAGGTCCTAGTCTGTGTGAGCTGCAAAGCTGAATTGGGCTTGAATGGATTCTGTGGTATACACTTTTTGGTTTATCCTGACACATATCTCTCATCTGGGGTGGCACAGTGGTGTAGTGGTTAGCACTGTCGCCTCACAGGAAGAAGGTCCTGGGTTCGAGGGCCTTTCTGTATGGAGTTTGCATGTTCTCTCCATGTCTGCATGGGTTTCCTCCCACAGTCCAAAGACATGCAGGTTAGGTTAATTGGTGTAAGTGTGAATGGTTGTTTGTCTCTGTGACAACCTGGCGACTTGTCCAGGGTGTACCCCGCCTTTCGCCCGTAATCAGCTGGGATAGGCTCCAGCTTGCCTGCGACCCTGTAGAAGGATAAAGCAGCTAGAGATAATGAGATATGAGATGAGATAAACACACTGGGCATTTATTACACTTCACTTCTTTTCATAACTATGCCTCACTATTTCTAGTTTGAACAAATAGAAATTTATCATCCAAATAAAGGTCCTAGTCTATGTGAGCTGCAAAGCTGAAGTTGGGCTTGAATGGATTCTGTGGTGAACACTTTTTGGTTTATCCTGACACACATCTCTCATCCGGGGCAGCAAGGTGGTATAGTGAACCCAGCAAGAAGGTCCTGGGTTCGAGCCTAGCATCCGGTAAGGGCCTTTCTGTGTGGAGTTTGCATGTTCTCTCCGTGTCTGCGTGGGTTTCCTCCGGGTGCTCAGGTTTCCCCCACAGTCCAATGACATACAGGTTAGGCTAATTGGTGGCTCTAAATTGACCCAGTTTTGTGTGAATGTGAGTGTGAATGGTTGTTTGTCTCTATGTGTCAGCCCTGCGATGATCTGGTGACTTATCCAGGGTGTACCCCACCTCTCGCCCATAGTCAGCTGGGATAGGCTCCAGCTTGCCTGCGACCATGTAGAACAGGATAAGTGGCTACAGATAATGGATGGATGGACATCTCTCATCCTTTCCACCTGCAGCTCTGTCAGCTCAGACAAGGTGTGAATGAATAAAGACTAGATCTAATATCAGCCGAATAGCCTAACATTATCGAGATTTCACAGAAGATATAAAAATGTGATTATATTTTAATCCTGCTTCTGTGTCGCACAAATATCTTCCACTCCGACAACCTGCTGGTGTGTCCAGTTTCACTGTAGTTACTCAACAAGTCATTGTAGCTACTGAATAATAGGCTTCAAGATTTACTAAATAACAAGCTAGGACCATATGGATTAACTCACAGTGTATGAAAGGACATCATGCACATCTGGTAGGACAGAACAAGGTCCACCTGTGTCCTGAGCTCAGGGTTACCAGCTAAGAGTTTCACTAACACCTCTCAGACATCCCCAGCAATACAGCTGTGTGTCTTTTATCTGTGAAAGTGTGTGGGTCTTTGGTGCTTGTGCCAACACTTTTGCTGTCATTAGTGTTTTGAGATCGAAGAGGTTTCCAAACATCTGTTATTACTGGCTTTGTCAAACAGAATTTCAGTCAAACATCCTTGTAGCAGGAGTGAACGGTGAACATATGGCAGGAGTTTTTCAAGTTCGTTCACTGCTGCCCATTGATGGATGCTTCCTTGAATGCTTTGAGTTTTCACAAAAAAACTGGAACCGTCCCAATCTCTCTCTCTCTCTCTCTCTCTCTCTCCCTTCCCCCTTCCCTCAAACTCTTAGTTATTCTTCTCTTTCTTTTGCTTCATCTCCCTCGACATGCTTCACGTCCATCTTACAGCCCTTTCGTTTGTTCCTTTTTCTCTGCTCTCACACTCCCCTCCTCTGTCACTGAGATGTGGCGAAACTCCAGTTTGCTGTAATTCAAGGGGATTTGTATGAAGCAGGCCGGTAATGAATGATATCACTTGAGTAAGTAGGGACTCGCTGTTACGGAGCCGGATAATCGGCTCAAAAATACTTGGTGTAAACATGAGTAAAATCCACTTCTGAGGTTTCAGAACAGCAGTCACTCAGACTAAACAGAACAGCTACCTGTCAGGCATCAATCAGCTAACTCATGGAGAACATGTTCCAGCTTTCAGGTGTACTAGGTAAGCAAAATATAGTTGAATAATAGTACATTGTTATATTTACTTTGCAAATGTTACATATTAACAGTTATGTCAAAACTGTCAAAACCAATAACTGAGTTCCATTAATATCAATTCACCAATATCAGATCATTGAAAATCTCTGAGCCCAGATCAAGTCTCTATAAATACACAACCGGTTACCTTTTATTAAGTGGGTCTTTACCAGGGAATTCATTATGTTAAAATGATCTAGCACAGGGGTTCTCAACCTTTTCTACAACCCCGATTCCAAAAAAGTTGGGACAAAGTACAAATTGTAAATAAAAATGGAATGCAATAATGTGGAAGTTTCAAAATTCCATATTTTATTCAGAATAGAACATAGATGACATATCAAATGTTTAAACTGAGAAAATGTATCATTTAAAGAGAATAATTAGGTGATTTTAAATTTCATGACAACAACACATCTCAAAAAAGTTGGGACAAGGCCATGTTTACCACTGTGAGACATCCCCTTTTCTCTTTACAACAGTCTGTAAACGTCTGGGGACTGAGGAGACAAGTTGCTCAAGTTTAGGGATAGGAATGTTAACCCATTCTTGTCTAATGTAGGATTCTAGTTGCTCAACTGTCTTAGGTCTTTTTTTGTCGTATCTTCCGTTTTATGATGCGCCAAATGTTTTCTATGGGTGAAAGATCTGGACTGCAGGCTGGCCAGTTCAGTACCCGGACCCTTCTTCTACGCAGCCATGATGTTGTAATCGATGCAATATGTGGTTTGGCATTGTCATATTGGAAAATGCAAGGTCTTCCCTGAAAGAGACGTCGTCTGGATGGGAGCATATGTTGCTCTAGAACCTGGATATACCTTTCAGCATTGATGGTGTCTTTCCAGATGTGTAAGCTGCCCATGCCGCACGCACTAATGCAACTCCATACCATCAGAGATGCAGGCTTCTGAACTGAGCGCTGATAACAACTTGGGTCGTCCTTCTCCTCTTTAGTCCGAATGACACGGCGTCCCTGATTTCCATAAAGAACTTCAAGTTTTGATTCGTCTGGCCACAGAACAGTTTTCCACTTTGCCACAGTCCATTTTAAATGAGCCTTGGCCCAGAGAAGACGTCTGTGCTTCTGGATCATGTTTAGATACGGCTTCATACGGATGATGATATGTTCAAACTCTTTGCAATTTTACACTGTCGAACTCCTTTCTGATATTGCTCCACTATTTGTCGGTGCAGAATTAGGGGGATTGGTGATCCTCTTCCCATCTTTACTTCTGAGAGCCGCTGCCACTCCAAGATGCTCTTTTGATATCCAGTCATGTTAATGACCTATTGCCAATTGACCTAATGAGTTGCAATTTGGTCCTCCAGCTGTTCCGTTTTTGTACCTTTAACTTTTCCAGCCTCTTATTGCCCCTGTCCCAACTTTTTTGAGATGTGTTGCTGTCATGAAATTTCAAATGAGCCAGTATTTGGCATGAAATTTCAAAATGTCTCACTTTCAACATTTGATATGTTGTCTATGTTCTGTTGTGAATACAATATCAGTTTTTGAGATTTGTAAATTATTGCATTCTGTTTTTATTTACAATTTGTACTTTGTCCCAACTTTTTTGGAATCGGGGTTGTAGAATAAATTTTGATCCTATTGTAGCCATAACTATATACAAAGGCAATAATTATGCAGACAAGTAATTCACTTTTTGTGAAGATAATCAACAGATGATCAACAGATTTTTTAAAGACTGTGTATATTTTTAGTCTTTTGTACTGTATTTGTAATTATTTGTATATGTACATGCACGACCCCACCATCTCTGCTGATCAACTTTATCATGTTTAAATAAAGTTATTCATTCCTTCATTAGGAGTTGGAAAATTATCTAGCCATTGAGTTCCCCGACATCTCAAACTACCTGGTGCTGCAGACATCATTCTACACAGACAAACAGATGAAAACCTGGAAGAGCATGGAGGCGTACAACTTTTTATACGTGGCTGGGTTAAAGATCTGGGGATCAGGACACTACAAGATAAATCCTGTATCATTTTTGCCTGGGGAAGGAGGAATTTCTGGGCTTTTTGTGCGCATCTTTGCGATGGTTGCTAGGACACTACAAGTTTTGGTATCAGGTGTAAACAAGCCACAGCCACTCAATTATCAATCCTCCCTGCTCTTCTCTTCCAGCAGGCATCACAGATCCATATAATTTACCCACAAACTTATTTATTTATAGCGCTCTCTTTCTCTCTCTGTGCACGCTCTGTGTGTGTGTGTGTGTGTGTGTGTGTGTGTGTGTGTGTGTGCACGTGCATACATGGGGGTTAAATGTAGAGGAGGAATGTGACAAAAATAAAAGCTTGTTCTTCTTAATTTACCCACAAATGTATTTACTCCACTTGAAAAGTGTACGGCAAACCAGCTACCGGATTCGGGATACTACG
The DNA here is from genome assembly GCF_027579695.1 of Neoarius graeffei. Lineage (NCBI taxonomy): Eukaryota > Metazoa > Chordata > Actinopteri > Siluriformes > Ariidae > Neoarius > Neoarius graeffei. The sequence continues at coordinate 55,220,815 of NC_083579.1, forward strand.
ATATCTTGAACTATTTAGTATTTGGCTTCAAACTTGAAAAAAATTTGCGGCCCACTAAATGGCGCTTTGCGGCCCAGTGGTTGAGAAACACTGATCTAGCAGTGCTTCATGACTGCATCCTACATAGATGGGGCTGTTGAGCAGCATAGGACAGACCATTAAAAGGGAAAAAAAAGAAGATTTTTGAAACAGTCTTGAAATGTATGTCCAAATAGTCTCATGAACACACAAACATCATACAACAGAAAACAAATGGGTAGCAGTCAGATACTATCAAGCCATAGCCTTATTGGTGGAGACTCCAGACAACATACACTCTTATTAAATGTGTTTCTCAAGAGTTATTTATATGGGCTTTCTAGATGGATTTTTCTTGGAACCTGTTCTGAAAGGGAAGCCTTCTGTTGTGGGGTTCTACTTTCAAAAAAAAAAACTTTCAGGGTGGTACGTTTGTTTTCTGAGAAAATATATCTGTATACAGTGAACTTATAATCCCTTATGCATATATATTTTGTCTCATCAGACCACCAGTCATATTCCCTCTCGTACAGTTTATCCTGAGAAGTCTCCACACTATCTGTCTCCTCTTTGCTGCCTGTCTTGTCTGCTTGGCCACGCCAACAGAAAAACTAAACAGAATGGAAAGTAAATATTGGCCACACAATTGGGAAAACTAATAATAAATGTCTTGTCCTGCCCTGCTCCTTTGGATGGAGGCCTCTGATTTCAGATTCCCTTAAGAAAGATTGCCAATACCCCAAATTCTGTCCTCAATTTTACCATACGGTATGTGCCATCACTGCTGCTAAAAAAAACATCTGCAGTATCACTTTTATTTTGCATCATATATTCAGTTTGCCATCACAGCAGTTGTGAGCAGGTTCTTCAGACTTTCTTTTAATCTAAGAGCAAAACGTATAAAACAAACAAACAAAAAATTAAAGTGGCTGTGTCTGACAGTGACGCTATACTCGTATCTACAAAAGTCGCAATAATGTGAGTGGTTTTTTTGTTTTGTTTTGTTTTTTCTGTCGTACAGATGGCCTGATATGAAATTTGCGGGACAAATAAATGTCATGTGCATTAACATGGGAGCATGTTGAGTGCTTTTTTTTTTGGTGCTGTGTTACACAATTACCTTGTTCATTAATTTATCTTCAGTAACTGCTTTATTCCTGCCAGGGTTGCTGTGGTTTAAATTACTTATTTGTTTATATTTTGGTCAGGGTAGCAGATAATCCAGAGTCTATTCCAGGAACATTGGGCATAAGGCAGGAATGAGGTGGGGACGGGGTGTAAGTCCATCTTAGGGTACCACACATACATTCCCACACTCATTCATCTCCATGGGCATTTTAGAATCACCTATCCACTTGGCTGCATGTTTTTGGACAAGGAGAACATTCAAAACTCAGATAGTATTCTAAGTTCGGGATCAAACTGGGAACTTTTGAGCTTTGTGTTGTCCTGGGATATGTAATATAAAAAACCAAACAAAAAAAAAACCCGATTACAATGTACCTGAGGATTAGTATCGGGGCCGATATTGGCACGGAAGTCTATTGGTTGATATCAGATCAGATTTGACATTCTTCAATCTGATCAGCTGATGTGAACAAGTGTGATAATGACTGATGAGACACACATCATGCACATAAACACAGTCTTAAAACGTGCTGCCATCTTTGTAGCTCTGTTACAAAAAGGTGTCATTATCAGATCAGCATCAGATATCTGCCAATACTCAAAGCTCTGCTGTTGGTGATGTATTGAAAATGGACAGAATGGAAGTGGTGTGTCCCTGATTTTATGACATGTGTAATGTAAAACTAGAGCGAATGTATGGATACAAGCAGCTAATGCTACATATCACTTCAAACAAGTTACCGGTATGTATGTCACTTAATTGTAGCAGCTACTTCTGACCTAGCATAAATATTTGCAGAGGGTATAAAAAGTCTACACACCCCTGTTAAAATAAATCATGAACTTTTTCCACATTAAATGTGATATAGCAACCAGCAAAATTTAAATGAAACAAATAAAAACATTTTCGGGTTGGGGAGAAAAAGAAAAGTCTTACAGTAGCCTGGTTGCAGTGTGCACACCCCTTAATTATCCATCCATCCATCCATCCATCCATCCATCCATCCATCCATTATCTTTACCACTTATCCATCAGGGTCATGGGGGAAGCTTGAGCCAATACAGTGTCAGGGTACAACCTGGGCAGGTCACCAGTCTATCACAGGGCTAACACAGATACAAGCAACCATTCACACTATGGGCAATTTAGAGTAGCCAGTTGATGTAATCCACATGTCTTTGGACTGTGGGAGGAAACTAGAGCACCCAGAGGAAACCCACACAGGCATAGGGCAAGCATGTGAACTCCCCACACAAAGGCCCCAGTTGGCCACAAGGTTCAAACCCAGAACCATCTTGCTGTAAGGCAACCGTGCTAACCATTGTACCACTGTGCTGCCTATCCCTTAAGTAATACTTTATTAAAGCACCAAGTTGGTCCATCTTGATTTGGCAATTTTATTTCACTCTCCTTCCAGGGCTCTGACTGGACCATTCCAAAACATTGAACAACTTCTTCTGTAGCTGTTCCTTTGTTGACTTTGTGCTACGGGTCATTATCATGCTAGAAGGTGAAATTTTTCTTCATCTTCAGCTGCCTATCATTTTTTTGGTCATTATTAGTTGTCTTGTCTTTGTGCCAAACGCATCTTTTAGAATGTAAAATGTTTAAAAAGATACCAGCCCATAACACATTTTGCCCCATGGTAGGTTCTTTGACAGCCCCCCTGTTATATTTCATTCTTGTTCTATCATCAGTTTTGGATGGATGTTGGTGTTCTAGGTGTTCTAGGGAATGCCAGATAAACGTGCTGCATGTTCTCCACTCATTGATGATAGTCTTCATGGTATTCCTTGGTACATCTAATGTTCTTGAAATTCTTTTGTACATCTCTTCTGATCAGTATGTTTCAACAATGAGATCCTGTACATGCTTTGTAAGCTCTTTGCGGACCATGGCTTCAGCAGCTGGATGAAACCAAGGAGATGTTAGTCAGCCCCTGGGGTTAATCAGAATCACTTCAGCAATGGTGTATAATAATAATTAGTTTTAAACATGAGTTTGAACGTGATTGGTTAATTTTGAGCACATGTCCCATTATAAAATGGTGTGCACACTTATGCAACCAGGTTATTGTATGTTGTGGTTTGTTTTTTTCATAAAACATTATTTTTGTTTTCTTTTGTATTCTGTTGGCTGCTGTATCACTGACATGATTTATTTTGATTTCATTTTTCTTATCACAAAAACCTGTAATTTTAACAGGGGAGTGTGGACTTTTTATATCCACTGTATTTCTGTGGTGAGTCTGTGTGTTCATTGTCTCTGAACTTCTTTGTTCCTAAACACATTGAGATATTTGTCTTCCCAAACAATGTGGCATTAAATGTTTACTAATGTACATTTATTAGCTCATCCGGCCGACAGGCAATGAGCTTATGCCATCATGGGGTTGTCCGTCTGGCGTCGTCCACATTTCACGAAAATCGCTTCTTCTCTCTGAATTTTTCACTGATTTTTATTCTTTTTGGCGGGAAGGTAGGTCTGCCTGGGGTGCATATAGCTTCTACCCAAATTTGCATAATTGCAATTAATAATCAAGAGATGGAGTAATTATTAAGCCCTAACGAGCAGTTTCCGCACAAATCACTTCTTCTCCGATTTTGATTCTTTTTGGTACGAAGGTAGGGGTACCTAGGGTGCATATGACTTCTACTCAGATTTGCTTAATTACAATTATTAACGAAGTTATGGACTAATTAAACCTGAATGAGCAGTTCAACAAAAATCTCTTCTTCTCGGTCAATTCCTCACCGTTTTGATTCTTTCTGGCAAATAGGTAGGTATTCCTAGGGTGTATACAGCTTCTATACATAGCTTGTATATAGTGTATATAGCTTGTAACAGTTATTGCACAAGGTGACCCACTTTAGATAATTCCTTCTGGACTAGGTGGGGCTGGAGTGAGCTATGCCGTCATTGATGGTCTTGTTAAACTTAATTTATATGAATAAGTTTCGAGGCATTATGGCGAAGGCTAGTCAGTTTGCCTGCTTTTATGCTGGTCTATTTTGCTTTTTAAGCTAGTTTTTGTTCTTGATGTTTTTTTTCTGGTTATTTGTTATATTGCACCCACGATTCATGGTTTCGTATTTCAGCTGTTTGTCTTGCATGGACTGCCGACGTGTGTGTTGGATTTTCTGACACAGGCTCTATATGCAGGTTAGTTTGTGCAGATGAGTGCATGGTTTTGTTAAAAGGAGGCACCTGTCAGGAAACTGCTGTGAAATACCACAGTCATCTGACTACGTGATTGTTTTAGCCTGTAAGTTTACATCCTTTCATAAGGTATTTATGTATTTTCCTTTGTGCTATTTTCTGCCTGGTCCCTTGGACTGGTTGTGCTTCCATGTGCATTCCGATCTCTGTTGTTTCCTTCTGTGCCCCAGATGCCACATTTTCTCTCTTAAGTGTCAAATGATGTGCTGTTCTTCTTTTCCTTCTTTGTTTGTACCCTGTGAGTTCTCTCCTGTACTGTTCATCTCTGTTTCACTCTGCTTCCCGTTCTGTGTATTCTTAGCTTTCACCTTTCCTGTGCAGGATAGAGGGACAGAATGCAGAGAGAGAGAGGTCGTATTGGAACTGTTACCCTCTTAATGTCGGTTTCCTGTCCAGGTCATCTCCTTCTGTCTCATGTAAACAGCTGGAACGATGATGACATTGACCCATGCTGGTGTTCTCAGCTCCCTCTGCACTGTCTGGGCTCAGCAGTGGGGAAGAGTATGGAGCAACCTTGTAAAAGCACAGTGCTATTAAAGGTAATAGGAGCTGGACAGAGAGTGGGGATTGCGGTAACTTCTGTACTTCAGAATGCAATTTGAAGACGTGATTCACTACAGGTGTTTCCTCTCTATCAACACTTTAGCAAAAATAAAACTTGAGTCTGGCCATCTGTTCTTGTGTGTATCAGCTTCCTCTGCATCAATTCTGCCAAGAAGGTGATATTTATACAAGAACCACTGACTAGGCAGCTGGCAATGTGAACACCTGTGTTTTCAGGTTATAGCACTGAGAGCTAATCCTGCATATACATATACGGTACATACCAGTACTGTTATTGCATATGTAACACCTTGGACTGTATCAAGGTAGATTTAGGGTTAACATTTGGGAAATACTGAACTGTAAACATGCATCACTTTGTTATTAATACGATCTGTACGACTGATTCAGTTCAAATTCATTGCCGAGGCACTACCCGGATTTTTTTTTGTTTGTTTTTTTGCACAATCAAAGATAATACATGTATTAACAATTTCAACAAGAGTGCTCTGAGAGCACAATATCCCCTGCTGGCAACTATATCTATGCTATAAGTGCTTAATACACCCTCATGAAATTGTCAAAGTACAAGTTTGGTAATCAAGGGCCATAACTCTGGTAAAATGCAACTGAATTGAATGAAATTGCAATATGCATAGTACCGACATATAACAAAGAATCCTGTCAAGTTTCGTGAAATTCCTCCAAAAACTGTGAGAGGAGTTGATTTCAGAAGGTGAGTACCCTTCCCAGGAAACAGACGGACGGACGGACGGATGGACATCGCCATGACATAATCCCCCTTTGGGACTTTCAGCCAGCAGGGGATAATAAAACCATTATAAAGCATGGGAATTTGTGGGAATCAAGCTAGTTTTCAGCTTGTGTGCAGGAAACAGAGATATCTTCCCTGGGCACAGCTGCGTTTTATGACTCTTGTCAATAAACACTATAAGCAATTCCATAACACCTTTCCTGAAACAATGTAGTTTTTCCCTTTTTTTTTCAGCCTTTGGTTGCTGCAGCATCCATCTCCACAGTTTGTTCACACGCAGTGAGATTAGACACTCGTAAATACAGTTGTAGTGGTGACAGGAGGTCTGCTTCTTCCTGTATAGGCATACTAGTGGCCCAGGGGACAGAGTGCAATCACAATCTGGAGACATGGACCTCTCCTTCCTTTGGTGGCACTCAAGGGACTGTCATCTGCTCGGTGGCCTTTAATCTCTCATCTGGATGCAATTTATTCCCTTTTACACACCCATGGCAGCATTTACTGTAATAGAGAGCACAATTACCTTGGACAGCCAACGAGTTGTCTCTGCATATGTTGTTGTATGGTGTCTGGTCCGATCACTGCTCTTGAATTAACATCTGGCGAGTCAAACCCAGTGTCATTTAACACTGGTCAATTTCCTTATGCTGGTTTGTATGTGAGCAAATTGACTGTGAGTGGTATAGGGAAGAGGACCGGCTACTTTATGGCACGCTCATCAGTCAGTAAAAATCATTGTCACATTTCTCTTAAATCTGGGTCATCTTGTCTTTAATTTGACGTTAACATGTTGAGCAGCTGGAAAGCATCAGCTTTAAGACAGAACGCGTTGTAGTACTTATCATATTAACTTACTCCAAATACAGCCGTTCATTTCACTCCTTCAGCAGACTTTAATGTGACAGATCTACAGTACACCAGCTGAGTGCTTTAAAAAGCAGTTTGAGTAACACTTGTGGAAGTGAGACACTGAAGATCGGCACGATCCTGAGGTAGAATGTTCTATTGCAAAATGGTCATGATGCATTCATATAAAGAATGATGATTATCAAGATTATTAGATTCGCAGTTCAGTATCTATCTGTCTGGCCCTCAACCTTCTGTCAACCTTCAACTGGAGCTGAGAAGAGGCAGAGGATGCATCTTAGAGCAGACTAACTTTAGAGGAATGTTCTATTATATGACAATGAAGGAAGTTGTAGTTGGCAACTATCTCTCTTGTATCTTTAGAAAATGTGTGCACTACCAACAAATTGTATTATTCTACAATTATTCTGTAGCAGTTTCCCCTCTGTAGTACTGCAGACTTATCTGAATTACTTTCCTATTTCAAAATTGTAACATCTCCAGTTGCTGTCACGATCCACATTTTCACAAGGAGCCAAAAGTCTGCAGAAATATTTAGTTATCATTTTGTTTGCTTTTTTTCTTTCAAAACTTCCTGCCCCGTATCCCACAGACTGTGTGTGATTAGAAAACTGATGTCCCTCAGCTGCCTCATGACGTCAGACCTCTCTCGTGTGTTGTCTAACTTGTGGAACATCTGAAAGGGAATTGCAGAAATTTCAAGTCTCATGGAACTTTAGTGACTCTCACATAAATCAGGGGCGTCACACTGATGCATGCAAGTGCACACTGGTCTCATGGAAATACCACTGATATTATACAAGATGTGGGAGAATTTTCATAGAAGTGCTTCAGTGGTTTGTATAAACCTATTTTGCAGATCTTGTCTTTGTAATTATTACTGATGGGCAAAAGCAGGACAGTGGCCAAATCCAGGCCAATCAACCGTGAGACTGTCTTTCTGAACTGTTGAAGGAGTCGTATAGATTCAGAAATAAAATCTTTTCAGGAATTTATTTCAAGAAAAAAAAAACATGCATCATGATCCTTTTGTATTGTCTTGTAAATCTGACATAAACAGAATGGGTTTAAAGATCTCATCTCATCTCATTATCTCTAGCCGCTTTATCCTTCTACAGGGTCGCAGGCAAGCTGGAGCCTATCCCAGCTGACTACGGGCGAAAGGCGGGGTACACCCTGGACAAGTCGCCAGGTCATCACAGGGCTGACACATAGACACAGACAACCATTCACACTCACATCTACGGTCAATTTAGAGTCACCAGTTAACCTAACCTGCATGTCTTTGGACTGTGGGGGAAACCGGAGCACCCGGAGGAAACCCACGCGGACACGGGGAGAACATGCAAATTCCACACAGAAAGGCCCTCGCCGACCCCGGGGCTCGAACCCAGGACCTTCTTGCTGTGAGGCGACAGTACTAACCACCACACCACCATGCCGCCCTGGTTTAAAGATCATAGAGTGAAATTTAATTTCTAGTATATCCTGTATCTATGCTTCTTTAGGTTGCATCACATAACCCCTCCACAATTTCTGCCAGCATTAAGAGTCTCACCTTTGATGCTCTTTAAGTCTCTAATGATTGATACGGTATGATTTCTTAGAAAACCATGAGTTGGCCAAAAAAATTAAGTCATCTATAAACACAATCCCAAACCATAAAAAGTTAGGACAGTATGTTGAAATTAAAATTAAAACTGAAAACAGTGATTTGTAAATAATTTGACCTGTGTTGCATTTAAAACAATATAACAGCACGTTATTTGATGTTTTATCTCTTTAATTTTATTGTTTTTTCAAAATAAACACTTTCAAATTTGATTATTGCAACACATTTAAAAAATAAAAGTTGGGACAATAAAGCATTTACCACTTTATTATGTTGCCATTCCTTCTCACGACATTTAAAAGATGTTTACGGACTGAAGACACCAAGTGATGAAGCATTTCAGGTGTTATTTTGTCTCATTCTTCTGATAAACAGATCTTAAGGTGTGCAAAAGTACGGGGTCGTCATCATATCTTTCATTTCCAAATTTGCCACACATTCTCTATTGGGGACAGAGGGGACAGGCACCCTCTCCTTCCACAGCCATGCCTTTGTAATGTGTGCAGAATGTGTTTTTGTGTTGTCCTGTTGAAATATCCCTGGAAAAGATGTAGTCTTGGAGCAGTGGCGGCTGGTAGTCTTTCAAACAGGGGAGGCTGGTTGGTTACGATATTTCCAGATTTTAAAAGAAAAAACATCAATTTTGCCCATACTCTTGCCTCTGATCTGGCTGATTGTTGGCAGGGTCACAAACTGTGAAATAACAGGTTCTTTTGGCCCATTAGCCTACTGTCCAATATACATGATGGTGGTGTTGGGGGGGGTATATTTTAACATTTTATATTTTAAAATTGTGGCATAAAAATTGATCATTATTGAAAGCAGCTCTTTGTCAGGAACCTCAGCAGTAGAGCTGGGTGCCACACATTTCATTCAATGACACTTTCCCTATATTTTACTTATTTTGACTGAGAAATGTTTTACTGACAATTTTGATAACCCTTCACTTTTAATCCAGGTCTGTAGTGTGAAATGTTCTCGGCTGTGTTTTTGTTTAAAAATGTTTTCCAAATTGTAGCTGTGTTTAATTCATATCCAGAAAAATATATATTCCAAAATCATATACGCAGCATAAACATTTTAAATAGATTCTATATTTTTGGTCCATCCATGACATATTACTAAAGTAGCCTATTTACTGTTGTTGATGTGGGTCACTTGCTGTTAGCCAATTCACTTTCTCGTACCAGGAGAGCTGAAAGGAACGAGTATTATTCCCGACCTTTTTCACCAAGTCAATTTGAGGCGTTGGTCTACCCTGCTCTTTAATTTTAATTTTTTCCTCGAAAGGAAGACTGGCAAATGGCTTCGCCAAAATTAAATCAGCAATGCTTGGCATCCGTGCACAGCTTTCTTGCTAGCTGACTAGCCCCCTCAAGTTCAAGTTCAGTCACTCAAATAAACGAAATTTCTGGAACTAAGATAGCAAACTTGACAACACTATATTTACACTTTATTTACAATAAAAATATATACAAACTAAAAAAGCTGGTAGAAACCGTATGTAATGAATGAAATCGAAATGTAAGCTGATCTCTTATGGCCCTTTTCCACTACCCTTTTTCAGCTCACTTCAGCTCGCTTCAGCTCACTTCAGCCCGACATGGCTCGCGTTTCGACTACCAAAGAACAGCACGACTCAGCTCGCTTCAGCCCTGCTTAGCCCCTAAAACTCGCACCGTTTTGGAGTGGGGCTGAAGCGAGCCAAACCGAGCCGAGTGAGGCTGGGGGCGTGAGCAGACACTCCCCTGTGCACTGATTGGTGAGGAGGAGTGTCCTCACATGCCCACACACGCCCCGCGAGCACGCTGGGATCTGTAAACACCGTAAACCCGGAAGAATTACGAGAATTTCTGAAGCCTTGCGCCTCGCCTCATCTATACGCTCTTGCCAGTATCTGTTGGCGTTGTCGGTGACAACAAGCCACAGCACCAAGACCAGCAACACTAACGACTCCATGTCCTCCATGTTTATTGTTTACTATTCGGGTCGTGAGACTACCGCTTAAAAGCTCACTGATGTCATTGTTTGCGCTGCTTAACGACATCACGTGACGTCCACCCACTTTTGCTAACTCCACCCAATGTGTCCACCCACTTCCAGCCAGCACGGTTCAGCGTGGTTGTAGTCGAAATGCAACTCCAACAGCCCCACTCAGCTCGACTCAGCCCAACTCAGCATGGCACGGCTCAGCCCGACTCAGCCGCGTTTGTAGTGGAAAAGCGGCAATACAATACACCACAGCACTTGCGAATTCGCATGGGACTGAACTGAAATTCACCACTGCCTGTCTATATTTGAAACGAGCTGTCAATCAAAGAAAATATCCGGCCGCTTTCACCAATCACCAGTCTCCTCGCGGAAACTGCCATGTCCCTCCCATGTGAGGCTGGGAGTCCGTAGGCGGGCATTTTCGCAGTATTTGTCCAATAACCGTCTTGCATTTTGAGATTGAAAAGCGTATAGCTCCCAAATGCCATTGAAGTCCACTGAGGCTGGGAGTCCGTGAGACTCTGTGAGACTCCGTGGGCGGGCGTTTTCGCAGTATTTGTCCAATAATCGTTTTGCATTTTGAGATTGAAAAGCGCATAGCTCCCAAATGCCATTGAAGTCCACTGAGGCTGGGCTGCATCACGCTGTCACGAGGGGGAAAAACTCACGCACACATTAAAGTTATAAGGGAATGATTTCGCACTGTAGTGGGTTGAGCACATATATTTCTATGATTCTGGATCTGAAATAGCAATGTTATAAGGTCGGCTATAACATAAGCTTAGCACAATTCATCCTACACGATGTTCGTCATTTTTAGAGGAGGCTGAGCCTCCCTTGTTGTCTTAGAGCAATCGCCCGTGTCTTGGAAGCCACATATGTTGCTCCAAAACTTCAATGTATTTTTCTGCATTAATGCTGCCATCACAGAAGTGTACTGCACCTTTCTCAAGGACACTTGACACAACCCCATACCATGACATAGCCTGGCTTTTGGACTTGTTGCTGGTAACAGTCTGGAGCCCATGGCATCCTTTTTTTTTTTTTTTTAAAAAGACATAGAGTACTGATTTGTCTGATCACAATACACATTTCACTGTGTGATGGTCCATTCCAGATGCCTCCAAGCCCAGTGAAGTTGACAGTGCTTCTGGACACAGTTAACATAAGGCTTCCTTTTTGCACAGTAAAGTTTTAACTGGCATTTGTGGATGTAACTCTGTATTGTCATGCTTGACAAAGGTTTGCAAAATTAATCCTGAGCCCATGTGGTTATATCAGCGATAGATGAATGACAGTTCTTGATGCAGTGCCATCTGAGGGATCGGAGATCACGAGTGTTCAGCTTAGGCTTGCACCCTTGCCCTTTACGAGCCGAAATTCCTCCAGATTCCTTGAATAGTTTCATGATATTATGCACCATAGAGGGTGAAATATCTCAATCCTTTCCTATCTCTCTTTTGAGGAACCTTGTTTTTAAACATCGCAATACATTTCTCACGCATTTGTCGACAAACTGGAGTTCCTCAGCCCATCTTTGCTTCTCAAAGACTCAGCCTTTCCTGGATACTGATTTACAGTATCCATGGTTTAAGTCATGATTACAATCACCTGTTGACATCACCTGTTTCAAATCACATCATTAATTAATTGTTTTATCTCATTACTAGCTGTAAATTAGAAGAAGAAGAAGAAGCACCTGTCCCAACTTTTTTTGGAATGTGTTGCAGGCCTGAAACGCAGGAACCGATTTATATTAATAAATTAAACAAAGTTGACCAGACAAAACATTAAAATATCTTGGGTTCATACTGTCTGCAATGAAATACAAGTCAAAATAAATTTAGAAATCACTGCTTTCTTTTTTTTTTGCTTGTATTCTTCATACCGTCCCAGCTTTTTTCTGATTTGGGGTTGTATCTAAATGTTAATCCATCCTTTGCACATGCTCACATACACATGGATGAGCAGATGCTACGTGAGGTCCTCCACATATCCATGCTAATCTGCCAGATTTTAGAAAGGCAGCTCATTCTCTGGCACAGCAAGCCTGAAGGTGCTGAGTATGTGCCTTATTCTGGCTAATGTGCATTACGCCAGGTTCCCTAAAGCCACCTCCTCCTCCGTGGCTACCTCAAGCATTCTTTCCATGAAAAGCATCCAAGTTCGATGCCAAAAAGACTCATTGTGGTGAGGTGAAGCCTGGTCTGGTTTGGATTGTGCACTTTTTCACACTTACATGCTTACAAAACTGCCTTTCGTATGGTGATAGACACAGTAAAGCTTGCTTAGTAGCAAGAGTTAGAGTTGTGTGATTGTAAATGTTTCATTATGCCTCTTTTTTTAAAAGAAGGTGCAGCACAAGTTTTTCTACATAAGTTTGTTCCATGTCAGACCTTTTGTGATCTACACACAGGAGTAAGGTTGAAGGAGGCAATGTAGGTCACTGACCCGATAATTTGTTGAGCACTGATCCTCCTTATCCTGAACCATGGCAGAGGAATTTCACAGACCAGTGAGTCATGATATGATATCAGTCTGTAGGTTTGCTTCTCTAGTTTGCTGATGTGCTGTTTGGGATCTCAATCCAGATGAAACACATTTTAACGTAGCGTTCGTTTTATTACATTTCAACTGAGGTACACATTATTTAATCTTTATCGTGCTATTTTTTAAAGAAACAGTAAGGTGGGATGTTAATGATAATGAGCATTTATCACGTAAAAGGACTCTTGGAGATTCGAAAGAGTTAATGTGGTTCTTGAGTTCTTAGGTTCCACAGAAAATGTTATGTTTAACAAAAGCTTAATGGGGAGTATCCACAGAACGGAGATAGGCGAAGAGGAACATAAATAGATGAATCACACACCACAGAATTTGGGACTTAAACAGGCACAAATGGGAAGATGATAAATGTCTTGGCCACATCAGGGTGACTTTGGATTGAAATGTGCAGATCTGTCTTGTACCACCAGTGTGTGCTTAGAGATTTTCTCTTTTGTGCTTGCTCTTATATTTAAATTTGTATCATAAAAGTAGACGGCCTTTCGATTTCATAAAATCTGTGTAATTTAGTTCCCTCTGAAATTTAGTCATTGTGATATATGTTTTTTTCTGTAATATCTATAATAATAATTAAAATAAATAAATAAATAAATAAATAACCCAGGCCATTCTGTGGCTTGGAAGTTCTGGGTTTGAGCCCAGCGGCTGACGAGGGCCTTTCTGTGTGGAGTTTGCATATTCTCCATGTCTGCGTGGGTTTCCTTCGGGTTTCCCCCACAGTTCAAAAACATGTGGTTAGGTTAACATGAGGCAGCCTTGGACTGAAGTGCCCTTGAGCAAGGCACCCAACTCCCAACTGCTCCCTGGGCACTGCAGTATAGCTGCCCACTGCTCTGGGTATGTGTGTGTGCTCATTGCTCACTTGTGTGTGTGCATGTGTGTGTTTACTGTTTCAGATGGGTTAAATGCAGAGGATGAATTTCACTGTGCTTGAGTATCCATGTGACAAATAAAGACTTCTTTTTCTACTATTTAATTTGAGGGGATTCCCTAGCAAATAATGTGCATGAAATCGCTCCCTTCGCACAGTCAAGCAGAGAGAGGAAGTCTGTGCACATGCACACGCTTACCTTCGTCTTCTTCTTTTGTGTTTTACGGCAACTGGCATCCAATGTTGCATTACTGCCATCTACAGGTTTACCTTGACCGTGCACTGACATTTCACTGATTCTTGGGATTTTGGATAAAACAGGTTTTAATTTTGAAAATAAAAAGTTACTTAAATTACAAAATCTAAAGGTATATCATTATAGGACAAGGCCTTGGCTGTTCAGCAATGTACCGGTGCAAGCTCCTCATTTTGTATTTTTTTCATAAAATAGGCATTTTTTCAGCTATTACTTTGTTTTTGTCAACACCGTCAGACACAATAAAAAGCAAATTATTTTGTATATATTTGGTCTAATATGTATTTAGAGTTTTTAAATCATTATCTGGCATTCTTAGCACACATATACACTGTTAAAAGTTGAATATTCACTTTTATTCAATTTTTATACAGTTTCACGTGGACTCCTTTAGAGATCTAATATTATACAATATTTACTTTCAGCCTAATGAGACAAAGTAATGTTGTTTTATTTAACAAACTTATTTTTGCATTAAAAGAGACTATTACTTTCATAACTCAACAGCACTGAAAAAACATGTTGTAAGCATATTCATTTAAAGCAAATAAAACTCCCTCTGACAGTGGTTACTTTAGAACTGACGGTGATGACAGTGGCCTCATTACAACATATAATTCCAAATTTCAATTCCAAAGTCAATGGCTTTTTGTTTAACAACTTTATTTAACTATTTGGTCCAAAAAAACAACAATCCTGAGCAATGTAATAACATTTTTTCAAGGAATATAGGCCTAAGGTACAATTAAGCAATATCATTTTTAAAAGTACTCCATCCCCATATCATCAAATATCAAATCATCATATTAAGAAATAATGTTATTACCAGTGGGAATAATGTACAATGCATCACTAACATCTTAAACTGTCATCTAGTACCCCCTACTCATAAAATAATACATTAGATTCTTCTGTAAACTGGACTGTAAACTGTATTGGATGTGAACAGATAACAAAATAACAAAAACAAGAACAAAACAAACTATATCTGTTATTAACTAAAAACTAACCAATAACTAAATTATTGTGAGCAAACATTCAATAAGAAATTCTGTGTAAATACCACAAAACACATCTGGCACAATAATAAAAATAATAATTCATATGTGAACTCCTTTGAGTATTCCCTGACTGTTTTACATCACTCCACCACTCATTTGCCTTTATTAAGAAGCATATGGTGTATATGTCTCTCCTCTATGAAGTCCATGACTTCAGCCGACAGGTTGTATATCTCCCTCGTCCTGCTTGCACGACCTGGTGATGATGGTTCCACAAGTTTGATCAGAATATGGTCAAATGGTATGAAGCACATATCCTTTCCACCTTTTTTGGGATAAAATTGTGTGTTGGGCCCATGAGGGTGGAAAAATTCCACTTCCGCATCCTGATGATCAGCGTCCACAGTGACAGCCTTTGCTAACCACCAGTTCTGGTCATAAATGACTGCAAGCCAATCTCCACGATGAACTACATCAGCAGATAGATCTGTCACAGTCCCGTCAGGACCACTCTTGGTCAGTGGTTCTTGCTCCATTGGCTCATGCTCACTTTCCTCCCATTCCATTTCCTCCTGCTCACTTTCCTCCCGTTCCATTTCCTCCATCAACATTGCCAAACATTCCTCTTTTGCATTGGTATAGGACAGTCATTCTCAACCTGTACCTTGGATGTGTTGGCAGTCAACTCGAATATTGTTGGGCTGAAACACTCGCACATCTGTGGCTCACTGCAGAAACAGGACAGTGATCTGCAATAGATCTCAGAATCGTTTCGGTGTGTCAGTATGACCTGATGGAGTTTCCTTGTTGCAGGAACAGGTTTTAGTGGTTGAGAAAGGAGTGCATCATATGGCTGCATGTCAGCTTCCATAATGATGTAGAGCTTAGTGCTGCTGAGGCTTCTGCCAACCATCTCATGGAAGATATTCCCATTCACAATGTCATTTCCCTGCAGTATAAGGCTGTCTGCAGTCCTTTTCACAGTTCCTCCAATGCTGTCTGGGGCTCCCTTCCCATGTGAGGTGGGGAAGAAGTTCCAGGTTGTTCTCTTGAAACCAAGACTTGGAGGGACACTGCAAAGGAGAGAAAAGTTCTTCTTGTTCTTGTACTGCTTGCTGGGGCCATCTGACCAAAAGTGAATAGTATCAACTTTTGGAAACTTTAAACGAATATCTGTTAGGGCTTCCATGTGAGTCCAAATGGCAGACACATCTTGTCGCTTGGATTCTGATACTGTGCAAAAGCCTGTCTTTTGTTCTTTTGTATAGTACATGCCAGTGTGCAGGTTGAGCTGTGGGAGGTTCTGACCAAAGTGGCATGACTGTACCTCAGAACTATACTTGCATTTCCATGCCTCAGAAAAGTCCACATGCACAATTACTGTTCTAGCCTCCGTTCAGGGCCATTTGGAGGTTTTTGTCACCACCATCAGACTGTGCGTCACCACCGTCAGGTTTTCTGTCTGACGGTGGTGACGCACAGTCTGATGGTGGTGACAAAAACCTACTCTTTCACATGATATTCAGGAGTTGTTCACATTAGCCATCTTGTTTTCCCTCTGTTGCGAGCTACTTCAGACCTCTTCTTAAAAAGTATACATTTATGTCATAATCTAATCTAATATTTTTTATACAAAAGTGACGGTGTTGACATGCTATGGTTGTGACTGTAGCAGTGTCCAAAAATATGAACAAGTTTAAGAGAAAATACCAAACTTACAGGAGCTTGAGTAATCTGGAAGCATGCAGTAGAGCTGAAGGTTTGAAAAGAGGGTCCTCAGGAATATAGTTGACCTTGTAGTTGCCTGATTTTATTGCTTTTTGTAAATATCTGATGGTGGTGATGAATATGTGGGAAACATTTTGAGCAACCACAAAATAATAGTAAACATCGTTCAAAACTCACTGTTTACAGTTTTAAATACATATAACAATGTATTCTTTCATGTAGTAAAGGTATTATTCAATTAAATTATTACTTTTTGTTTTTTTAATCAAGTTGAAATGATTAGCTCCTATCCGAGGACAACTGATTTTGTAGGCAGTGGCCAGCATATAATGATTAAATTAATAAAAAATAAAAACAATCCTATAAAAGAACCTTACATATGTGCAAAGAACCCCCTGATTATAACTTTAATTTTTTTTATTTATGAAAATGTTATTAATTTCCAACAGACTTAGCACTTTTCTTAGTGGGACACGTTTTTGCCAAAGTTTCAAGAATCAGTGATTTACATCATTCTGTTGTTAAACGAACAGCTGATCACACCGAGGTGCTTGCTGAGCACCGATATTTATTAGATTGGTCCTGCGTTTCCTTTCCTCTACATAATAACCTCTTTTCTTCTCGTTTTCCGTAACTGTAGTTGGTCTTTCATGTTTCATTCGCACACTCACGTCCTCCATTTTTCTCTCCTGTTTCAAATTTGTATCCCACAATGCCTTGTGCGAACGGGGAAAGCCCAACACGTGATGCATGACGTAATATCTTGTATTGTGTCATGGTGAAGCAAGAAAAAATAGCAGAGAATTTAGGGCCACATGGCCCTAAATTGATTAATTGTTCTATTTAAAAAAAAAAACTAATAAAATTGGAAGTCTGTGATTTGAATTCAGTAGCTTTCGGATCACTAAACAAAAATAATTGGGTGTCAGGGAAAATTATTTTTATGACCTACACTTGAAAAATATGAAAGGCAGTTTACCTTTAAGCAGTGGTGGCACGGTGGTGTAGTGGTTAGCGCTGTCGTCTCACAGCAAGAAGGTTCTGGGTTCAAGCCCAGTGGCCAACAGGAGCCTTTCTGTGTGGAGTTTGCATGTTCTCCCTGTGTCTGCGTGTGTTTCCCCCACAGTCCAAAGTTAGGCTAATTGGTGACTCTATATTGACTGTAGGTTTGAATAATGAGTGTGAATGGTTGTTTGTCTCCATGTGTCAGCCCTGTGATGATCTGGCAACTTGTCCAGGGTGTACCCCACCTCTCACCTATAGTCAGCTGGGATAGGCTGCAGCTTGCCCATGACCCTGTACAGGATAAGTGGCTACAGATAATAGATGGATGGATCTTATATGGTTAGTGGATTATCTAGTTCTTGTGATTGGTAGCTGTAGGGCTTGTTCATCCCTGTTACTACTAATTAATTGCATAACTGCATGTCTTGTATGTACTTCTGTTAAATGTATACTTACTTTGTGAGCAAAGAATGTGCCCTTTCCCTTATTATTTACATGCGTTATTGTATCAGTGATACACAGATCTAATCATGTTGAATCTGTGATTTATATATCATTAATCTGATGATCTCTGATCTGTTTTAATCTTTCGCAGTGTTCCCACTCAGGAACTACCAAGAGCACTTCTAAAGGTAAGAATATCAACATAACCAAACCAGCCTGTTATCTATGTGAATAGGCAGTATACAATTTGTTACAGTAAACGTTGCTGCTATTATACACAGCCTACACCGGTATGCACAGCTCTATGTTTGTGATAATGGCAGAAGCACTATGTTTGTTATAAGGCACACGATTGTGTTGCTATAGTTCTTGATATTCTTGATATGGCTGCCAAGGGGAGAGAAACAGTAACAGCTTGAGAGCATAAACAAACAGAAGTCAAAGTGACAGTCAGTATAATACTGTAATAGGAAAATGGGTACAGGAGTGATAGCTTTATTCTTACTGAATATTCACAGTATGTTTTAGTTCTCTAATATGGTGGGAAGCTAATGAGTGATACTCAGACAAATTACCCTTGTTTTGGAATGTGCATTGTTACTTGGTTGTGTGGTTGTTTAGTTAGAAAGGTCATGATAGCAAGCTAGTGACTAATGGATAGTGTTTGTGGGTTTCTCCATATTTTTGTATTGCAAACAGTTATATCAGGTAAGAAGAGTGTGTCATCTGAGTTGTCTGCTTGCCTCAATGTGTGTATTTGTTAGTCTGTGTTTTAGCTAGTGGGCCAATACTAGTGTGCTTGCACCTGACATGTTTAACAGGTTGGAGAATAAAATACACAAATTAGATAATAAAATATTCACAGGACACAGAAGTAATAAAAATACGCGTGCTGGATGTGGCCAGCAGTGATGCACTATGTAAAAGTGCGGGACACCTCAGCATCACACCCATACAGTGCCTTGCAAAAGTATTCATACCCCTTGAACTTTTTCACATTTTTCCACCTTACAACCATGAACTTAAAAGTTTTTTATTGAGATTTTATGTGATAGACCAACACAGAGTAGCACATAATTGTGAAGTGAAACGAAAATGATAAATGGTCTTCAAAATTTTAAACAAATAAAAATCTGAAAAATGTGGTGTGCATTAGTATTCAGCCCCCTGTACTCTGATACCTCTAAATACAATCCAGTGCAATCAATTGCCTTCAGAAGTCATCTAATTAGTGAATAGAGTCCTACTGTGTGTAATTTACTCTCAGCATAAATGCACTTGTTCTGTGAAGGCCTCAGTGGTTTGTTAGAGAACACTGAAGAACAAACAGCATCATGAAGACCAAAGAACTCACCAGACAGGTCAGGGATAAAGTTCTGGAGAAGTTTAAAGCAGGGTTAGGTTATTAAAAAAAATATCCCAAGCTCTGGACATCTCAAGAAGCACTGTTCAATCCATCATTCAAAAATGGAAAAAGTATGGCACAACTGCAAACCTACCAAGACATGGCCGTCCACCTAAACTGACAGAGCGAGCAAGGAGAGCACTGGTCAGAGAAGCAGCCAAGAGGCCCATGATCACTCTGGAGGAGCTACAGAAATCCACAGCTCAGGTGGGAGAATCTGTGCACAGGACAACTATAAGTCGTACACTCCACAAATCTGGCCTTTTTGGAAGAGTGGCAAGAAGAAAGCCATTGTTGAAAGACAGGCATAAGAAGCCATGTAGGGGACACAGCAAACACGTGGAAGAAGGTGCTTTGGTCAGATGAGACCAAAGTTGAACTTTTTGGCCTAAATGTAAAGTGCTATGTGTGGCAGAAAACTAACACTGCTCATCACCTTGCACACACCATCCCCGCTGTGAAACATGGTGGTGGCAGCATCATGCTATGGGGATGCTTTTCTTCAGCAGGGACAGGGAAGCTGGTCAGAGTTGATGGAAAGATGGATGGAGCTAAATACAGGGCAATCCTGGAAGAAAACCTGTTGGAGGCTGCAAAAGACTTGAGACTGGGAAGGAGATTCACCTTCCAGCAAGACAATGACCCTAAACATACAGCCAGAGCTACAATGGAATGGTTTAGATCAAAGAATATTCATGTGTTAGAATGGCCCAGTCAAAGTCCAGACCTAAATCCCATTGAGCATTTGTGGCAAGACTTGAAAATTGCTGTTCACAGATGCTCTCCATCCAATCTGGCTGAGCTTGAGCTATTTTGCAAAGAAGAATGGGCAAAAATTTCAGTGTCTAGATGTGCAAAGCTGGTAGAGACATACCACAAAAGACTTGCAGCTGTAATTGCAGCAAAAGGTGGCTCTACAAAGCACGGGCGATTGCTCTAAGACAACGAGGGAGGCTCAACCTCCTCTAAAAATGACGAACATCGTGTAGGATGAATTGCGCTAGGCTTATGTTATAGCCGACCTTATAGACCCCTTCGCATGTTTGTAAACAAACCGACCGTTGCCAGGATGCACGCGCAGCCTGGACCCAGAAACAATGGCGCTGCCCATAGACCGGCATTATGAGCTGTCAGATTATGCAAAACAATTGTTGTTACAAGATCGAGAATGCTACATAAATAAGTTAACTCTAACAAGTGGACATCGCCTACCGGATCCGCATTTAATTAAAGAGTGGACGGACGATGTTAGTAAGTTCCCTGGTATACAATGGCCAGATATATACTCGTACCTTATTGACAAGACTTCAGTGTACACCCATGAAAAACTTCGTGCCTACAAGTCTTTAGACGCATATGATTATGTGCGGGCATGTACAACTTGATTAACAATGGGACATTCATATTCATTTTGTTTTAATCAAATTATGCCAGTGATGTGATGGCAATGTGGCTTTAGCTACAACAGCAAATACCAACACTAAACAGCAATTTGCAGGAGGTAATGGCATGAAAGGAATGATAGTGTAAAGAGTGCAGCTAAGAGAAATCAGAGCTGCGTAAAAAGCGAGAGGCAGAGAGCAGAAATGAAACTGAACGGGGCGGGAGCTAGGTTAGAGCAGTCAACGTAAGTTGGCATTTAGAGTGAGGGCACACAATTTTACCTTTCCATCCTTGCTTTAAAATTGTGATTTTCGGCATACACAAATAATGATGGCACAAAATCTGGACTGCTTGAGTCAAGCGAGACCTCTCCTACAAACAAAATTGCATGCAAAGCTAAGTTAGCATGCTAACAATATTCATTACATTGTGTAACTATGACCCAGCTAATCAGACAAACGTTACCAAAGTATTTTGCTACATCAATAAATGAAGACGAGAAAGAATAAAAAAGAAAGATTTAATAAATAGCCTGATCTTACCTGTGATGAAGTGGGCGCTGCAAACCCACGCATTTTTGATAGTGCTTTCGTCCCAGTCTACACGTTTGATGGCTTGTAGCCATAGACGTCGGCGATTTTTTTGGAATGGGTGAGATCCTGCTGGAATTCTGAACATTTTAACCCCATCACTGCTACGATTCTGACACCCGAAAACACAACAACTAGGCATTTCTGAGTCTTTTTTGGGTCCAGGCTGCGCGCGCAATTTCCGCTTACGTATGAATGACGTTTACTGCGAAGGGGTCTATAACATTGCTATTTCAGATCCAGAATCATAGAAATATATGTGCTCAACCCAACTACAGTGCGAAATCATTCCGTTATAACTTTCCCCAGTTCGCCTAATGTGTGCGTGAGTTTTTCCCCCTCGTGACAGTGTGATGCAGCCCAGCCTCAGTGGATTGGGAGCTATGTGCTTGTCAATCTCAAAATGCAAGACGATTATTGGACAAATACTGCGAAAATGCCCGCCCACGGAGTCTCACGGACTCCCAGCCTCAATGGACTTCAACGGCATTTGGGAGCGATGCGCTTTTCAATCTCAAAATGCAAGACGGTTATTGGACAAATACTGCGAAAATGCCCGCCCACGGACTCCGAGCCTCACATGGGAGGGACATGGCAGTTTCCGCGAGGAGACTGGTGATTGGTGAAAGCGGCCGGATATTTTCTTTGATTGACAGCTCGTTTCAACTATAGACAGGCAGCGGACAGTGTTGCCAGATTGGGCGATTTACCGCCCATTTGGGTGGTTTTAAGTGCATTTTGGCGGGTTTTGAACAT
Source organism: Neoarius graeffei (assembly GCF_027579695.1). Lineage (NCBI taxonomy): Eukaryota > Metazoa > Chordata > Actinopteri > Siluriformes > Ariidae > Neoarius > Neoarius graeffei. The sequence continues at coordinate 55,242,974 of NC_083579.1, forward strand.
ATTTTGGGCTGGATAACGTCAGCAGTATCTGGCAACATCAGTTCAGTCCCATGCGGATTCGCAAGTGCTGTGGTGTATTGTAAGAGATAGGCTTACATTTCGATTTCATTCATTACATACGGTTTCTACCAGCTTTTTTAGTTTGTATATATTTTCATTGTAAATAAAGTGTAAATATAGTGTTGTCAAGTTTGCTATCTTATGGCCCTTTTCCACTACCCTTTTTCAGCTCACTTCAGCTCGCTTCAGCTCACTTCAGCCCGACACGGCTCGCGTTTCGACTACCAAAAAACAGCACGACTCAGCTCGCTTCAGCCCTGCTTAGCCCCTAAAACTCACACCGTTTTGGAGTGGGGCTGAAGCGAGCCAAAGCGAGCCAAGTGAGGCTGGGGGCGTGAGCAGCCACTCCCCTGTGCACTGATTGGTGAGGAGGAGTGTCCTCACATGCCCACACACGCCCCGTGAGCACGCTGGGATCTGTAAACACCGTAAACCCGGAAGAAGAATAGTTACAAATTACGAGAATTTCTGAAGCCTTATGCGCCTCGCCTCATCTATACGCTCTTGCCAGTATCTGTTGGCGTTGTCGGTGACAACAAGCCACAGAACCAAGACCAGCAACACTAACGACTCCATGTCCATGTTTATTGTTTACTATTCGGGTCGTGAGACTACCGCTTAAAAGGTCACTGATGTCACTGTTTGCGCTGCGTAACGACATCACGTGACGTCCACCCACTTTCGCTAACTCCACCCAATGTGTCCACCCACTTCCAGCCAGCACGGTTCAGCGTGGTTGTAGTCGAAATGCAACTCCAACAGCCCCGCTCAGCTCGACTCAGCACGGCACGGCTCAGCCCGACTCAGCCGCGTTTGTAGTGGAAAAGCGGCATTAGTTCCAGAAATTTTGTTTATTTGAGTGACTGAACTTGAACTTGAGGGGGCTAGTCAGCTAGCAAGAAAGCTGCGCACGGATGCCAAGCATTGCTGATTTAATTTTGGCGAAGCCATTTGCCAGTCTTCCTTTCGAGGAAAAAATTAAAATTAAAGAGCAGGGTAGACCAACGCCTCAAATTGACTTGGTGAAAAAGGTAGGGAATAATACTCGTTCCTTTCAGCTCTCCTGGTACGAGAAAGTGAATTGGCTAATAGCAAGTGACCCACATCAACAACAGTAAATAGGCTACTTTAGTAATATGTCATGGATGGACCAAAAATATAGAATCTATTTAAAATGTTTATGCTGAGTATATTATTTTGGAATATATGTTTTTCTGGATATGAATTAAACACCGCTACAATTTGGAAAACATTTTTAAACAAAAACACAGCCAAGGTCAATTTTTAAACAACATGCCACAATTTTAAAATATAAAATGTTAAAATATACCCCCCCCAACACCACCATCATGTATATTGGACAGTAGGCTAATGGGCCAAAAGAACCTGTTATTTCACAGTTTGTGATGCTGCCAACAATCAGCCAGATCAGAGGCAAGAGTATGGGCAAAATTGATGTGTTTTTTCTTTTAAAATCTGGAAATATAGTAACCGACCAGCCTCCCCCGTTTGAAAGACTACCAGCCGCCACTACTACAAAGTATTGATGCAGGGGGGCTGAATAGTAATGCACATCACATTTTTCAGATTTTTATTTGTTTAAAATTTTGAAGACCATTTATCATTTTAATTTCACTTCACAATTATGTGCTACTCTGTGTTGGTCTATCACATAAAATCTCAATAAAAAACTTTTAAGTTCGTGGTTGTAAGGTGGAAAAATGTGAAAAAGTTAAAGGGGTATGAATACTTTTGCAAGGCACTGTATGTGCTTTTTGAACACCACATTCCAGATTTACTGGAATATACTAACCTCTGTTTCTTCTGGGAAGACCTTCCACTAGATTTTGGAACATGGCTGTGGAGATTTGTCCATTTAGCCACAAGAGCATTAGTGAGGTTGGGATCTGGTGTGAGGTGAGGAGGTCTGAGCATTCCAGTTCATTCCAAAAGGGCTGAAATGTTCAGGCCACTTCAGTTCTTCCACTCCAACCTTGGCAAACCATTTCTTCATGGTCCTCACTTTGTGTACAGGGGCATTGTCATGAGGAAATCTGAACTCTATGACATACAAAGACATTCCATACAACCGTGTGGTTCAAACTTTGTGGCAACATTTTGGGGAAGACCCATATATGGATGCGATGGTGAGGTGTCCACAGACATTTGGCCATAGTGTAGTGTCGTTCTTTGTGCTTTATTTGAGATAAGTAGCCAGAGCATATGTGCTAGACTGACAGATGCTGATATGCAGATATGCAGCGACAGAGATAAGGTCACAGCAGAGCATGCAAGAGGTCTTGCACTTTCGCTTGGTACTTAGTAAGTGTGACAGTCACTCTGATGTGAAAATAAAGGGGTTTTTTTTCATTCTTGTAATGCTAATTATATCCTTTGGGTCATAAATAATAATAGGCATAACGGAGTTGTAGTTGTTGTTGTTGTTGTTATGGGTAAAATGATTGATTCAGTTATATTTAGTTAGTAGTTGATGTGGGGTGACATGAATAAAACCCATACACAAAACCGGGTTGTATAAATTGAGGTAGAATTTTTTACCTGAAGTCAGGAAAATACTGTTTTGGCATTGTGTGTGTGTTAAAGCTATACGGCCTTTCGATTTCATAAAATTGGTGAAATTTAGTTCCCTCTGAAATTTGGTCATTGTGATATATGTTTATTTCTGTAATATCTTACAAAATATCAGGCCATTCTGTGGCTGGGAAGTGATTTAATTTGAGGGGATTCCTGAGCAAATAATGTGCATGAAATCACTCACTTCATGCAGTCAAGCAGACAGAGGAAGTCCGTGTGCACATGCGCAGGTTTACCTTCTTCTTCTGCTTCTTCTTCTTCTTCTTTTGGGTTTTATGGCAGCTGGCATCCAGTGTTGCATTACTGCCATCTACAAGTTTACCTTGACCGCTAAACGAATAGCTGATCACACCGAGGTGCTCGCTGCCCACCAATATTTATTAGTTTGGTCCTGCGTTTCCTTTCCTTCGCAACATAATGTCTTTTCTTCTCACTTTCCATTACTGTCATCAGTCTTTCACGTTTCATTCACGTCCTCCGTTTTCCTCTCCTGTTTCAAATTTGTATCCCACAATGCCTTCCCGAACAGGGAAAGCCCACCACGTGATGCATGACGTAGTAACTTGTGTTGCGTCATTGTGAAGCAGGAAAAAATAACAGAGAACAGAGAATTTAGGGCCACGTGGCTCTAAATTCATTAATTGTTCTATTTTTATAAGCCTAATAAAATTTGGAAGGCTGTGATTCGAATTCAGTAGCTTTCAGTCCACTAAACAAAAATAATTGGGTGTCAAGGAAAATTCTTTTTATGACCTACACTTGAAAAATCTGAAAGGCAGTCTACCTTTAAGAGAGGGACTCAAAAGCAGTAACACAACATTCCACTACTACTCCGGCATATTTCAGATGTCACACTGATGTCAGCGCGGGCATGTTCATATCTGACCATAAAAACAACTGAGTGAAAACAGAGGAAATTGTGTTAACCTGACCGACCGCATTACCAATATGCTGGTGTTATACCAACAAATTCTGCCAAAACATTGTTTTCAGCACATTTACTGTTATCTGTCATTTAACACAATTTAAGTGTTAGAAATGTTTACAAAGCTGAACCATGTGCATGTTGAAAATCATTGCTCAAGTCTGTCAAGCAAAAATAACATGTCTTGGTCAGGAACTGATGCAACTGTTGGCTGGATTTTGTTTTTGCAGAAGGCTTTGACTATCCAATAATTTGCATGGATGTGTATCCTGCCTTCTTGTAGTAAACTGCGGACTGTCCCTGGGGCAGTCATTCCACTCTTCCCACTGTTTCTTTTTGGCTCTTTTATTTTCCTTCATGGTGATCTCGTGATGCGTGATGTTTTTTCATCGAATGATTGATTCCCACTCTTTAACCCCAAAGTTCCTCCACATGTGATTTTTTTCATTCTGAGTGGACTGCTGGACAACCTAAAGCTACTGAAGCCCCCTGTGTTGTCTGTTTTCATTACTGGATGGAATACATAGGGAGTGGCAGATCGATTAGCAGCTTTGAAATTTTATCTTTTATCTCTCTTACTTGCTCTCTCATGTTACTCTTATGATAATGAAGAGCAGATGCTGGCCCAGAAATGAAGTGAATCCACGGGAGCAGTGAAATATCTCTACATTTAGCCTTATGAATACTAACTGCAAGTAAACGAATCATCCTTGCAAAGAGTTTTCTTATTAGTAGCTATAGACGTTTTAGCTGCACAGATTTAAGGAAATTACTGGGCTGTAACAGAAACCTTTGGGAAATGGATAATGAGTAGAAAAATGAATTTTATTTCAGAATATTATTTTGAAGTAAGGCTACTAAGAGTGGAGTTCAGTTTCTCCGTTCTAACTGCTCGAATACTGTACAGTACCTCCTTATGCGCCTGGGCATATATGCTGAGATCTTCCTGCAGTCATCTAGTAATGTGTGACAGTTTTTTTTTTTTGTTTTGGGTTTTTTTTTTAAATTAAATTTGCAACATCTGTCCCTTTATTAATCACACATTTTGGATTACATGATAATGATATGGAGCTACAGTGCTCAACGTAAATGAGTACACCCCCTTTGAAAAGTACAATTTTAAACAATATCTCAATGAACACAAACAATTTCCAAAATGTTGAGAAGACAAAGTTTAATATAACATCTGTTTAACTTATAACGTGAAAGTAAGGTTAATAATATAACTTAGATTACACATTTTTCAGTTTTACTCAAATTAGGGTGGTGCAAAAATGAGTACACCCCACAACAAAAACTACGTACTACATCTAGTACTTTGTATGGCCTCCATGATTTTTAATGACAGCACCAAGTCTTCTAGGCATGGAATGAACAAGTTGGCGACATTTTGCAGCATCAATCTTTTTCTATTCTTCAACAATGACCTCTTTTAGTGACTGGATGCTGGATGGAGAGTGATGCTCAACTTGTCTCTTCAGAATTCACCAAAGAAAATTATTTCTTTCCACCACAAAGGTGAAGGCTACAAGAAGATCAGCAAAGCTTTACTTATCAGTCAGAATACTGTAGCAAAAGTGGTACAAAAATTTAAGCAAGATGGAACTGCAACCATCTCACAGAGACGTCCAGGTTGTCCACAGAAGTTAACACCTCGACAGGAGCGTCTTCTGCTGAGAAGGGTTGAAGAAAATCAGCATGCAAGTTCACTGCAGTTATCTAAAGAAGTAGAAAGCCAAACTGGGGTGACTATTTCCCGTGACACAATACGGCGTACACTGCAGAGGAATGGCATGCATGGATGCCGTCCATGAAAGAAGCCTCTCCTAAAGCCCAGGCACAAAAAAGCCCGCCTAGAGTTTGCCAGGGCCCATGCTGACAAAGATGAAGACTACTGGGACTCTATACTCTGGAGTGATCAGACCAAGATAAATGTTTTTGGAACTGATGGCTTCAAAACTGTATGGCGTTGCAAAGGTGAGGAATACAAAGAAAAATGCCTGGTGCCTACAGTGAAACATGGTGGTGGCGGTGTCCTTATGTGGGGCTGCATGAGTGCTGCTGGTGTCGCGGAGCTGCATTTCATTGATGGCATCATGAATTCACAGACGTCTTGCTCTATACTGAAAGAGAAGATGCTACCATCACTCCGTGCCCTTGGTCGTCGTGCACTTTTCCAACATGACTAAACACACATCTAAGGCCACTGTTGGATTTCTGAAGAAGAACCGGGTGAAAGTGATTCAGTGGCCAAGTATGTCTCCTGATCTGAACCCAATCGAACACCTATGGGGAATTCTGAAGAGACAAGTTGAGCATCACTCTCCATCCAGCATCCAGTCACTAAAAGAGGTCATTGTTGAAGAATGGAAAAAGATTGATGCTGCAAAATGTCACCAACTTGTTCATTCCATGCCTAGAATACTTGGTGTTGTCATTAAAAATCATGGAGGCCATACAAAGTACTAGATGTAGTAGTTTTTGTTGTGGGGTGTACTCATTTTTGCACCACCCTAATTTGAGTAAAACTGAAAAATGTGTAATCTAAGTTTATATTATTAACCTTACTTTTTTCCCGTTATAAGTTAAACAGATGTTATCTTAAACTTCGTCTTGTCAACATTTTGGAAATTGTTTGTGTTCACTGAGATATTGTTTAAAATGTTACTTTTCAAAGTGGGTGCACTCATTTACGCTCAGCACTGTATATGGTTAGTCAGAGCTGCAGCTGACATGAACTCTAAAGTTAGTATTACTATTCATTCCTTTCCAGATTTTTTTTCATGTGCCCTGTTGTTAATTGTATAGTCTTTTTTTAAACACTTTCTTATTATCATTTTATTTTTTGCTGTAAAAAAAACCAAACCAAAACAAACAAACAAAAAACCCCTGAGCTGTCGGAGCTGATACAGCCCCGGAGATGTTCTGTTGACCTTTTCTTCCATTTTCAGTTCTACTGAGACTTTTATGTCTTGTAGAAAAAAACAAAAGCAAAACAACTTTTTTGCACTTTTTCTTTTAGCGAAAAGTGGCACAGAAACATAAGCTACTTTAAACTTGCTAAAAACGGACTATAATTACACAAAGGCCAAAGTTGTGCAGAGCGTGCTAAAGCTCAGTGAAGAGTAATCCTCCTCATCTGGAATTCCTGCCTGCTTATAGGCCAGTGCTCATGAATGTAACTAGCTTAATGTGTAGCTACACAGGGCCCCATGAAAGAACGCAGGCTAGATGAGAATGTTGGGAAAGATGCTGCTGTTTGTATGAAAGGTGGCCAAACTGAGGCACTGTGACCACACATTTGAGACCAAGCTAACGAAGCCCATGTTTATTGTGCAATTGTGCATAGTGTAGTGACTACAGCTTTCAGTGATCTGCTAATCGTGCCATGTGCCTCTAGCTGCCTGCAGGTCTCAGAATCTCCACAACCACCTGTGTTAGAGAAACGAAGCGAGTTGTCATGCCAAAGTTTCAAACTGGTTACTAGTTTCATTTAACAATTCATATTAGTTACAGAATAATATGCTTGAAGATAAAAAATAAATTGAGAGATTAAAGGTTTATTTAACAGCTTATTTAACCTACTGGCTGATTAACAGGGATTTCATGGATTAATAGCGTATTAGAAGAGGAAAAACACAAATCTTTGTAAGGCATTGGAATATAATGCCTGCATTCTCCCGTCTTTTGTTTGCCCTTGTTGCAGTAATCCTGTTTCAGGAGGTGTGGGGACGGAGCTTCTGCCGCACCATCGAGACACTGGTGGATGTAGTGCAGGAGTATCCTGGGGAGGTGGAGCACATCTACAGCCCTTCCTGCGTGCCACTGGTCCGGTGTGCTGGTTGCTGCGGAGACGAGAACCTTGAGTGCCACCCCACGCTAACCTCGAACGTCACTATGCAAGTACGTACTAGAACAGTAACAGTGAAGTGGACTATCACTGCCAGTGGTCACTAACAGTGACAGCAACTAAGTAAATACACTGCATGTAGCCAGCTGAAGTGAAGTGTATTTAATTCAGCACGTAAACGTATTATAGTAAAATAAATGATTTAATACCATCCAGTGTATCCAGCTAACTTTTAAGGTAGGACGCCTTTACTAGTAGAAAATCCTAAATAGTCCACAGATGAATGAAAGTATTTTTAGGAAATGATGCCTGTGAAATGGAAAGCTGCTGACAAGCTGAATGCAGTAATTGCAGGCAGAAGTCTGCCATGTTTCCATTTCAAAACACGCAGCACAGATCAAAGCAGATCACGCTGCTTATGACAGCTGCACATGACCAGTTTTTCTTTCTTCAAAATAGGCATGTTCTATCAATTAGCAGTTTTTTTATGTGGCGTCACAGACAGGTCTGTGAAGTTACTTAGGCTCACTGAGTCCAGATGATGTGTATTGCAACAAGGTTTTCTTGAAGACTTTTTTTTTTAACTTGTTCTGACCTACTTTGTTTATCTCATAAGTTTATCTATTGTCCTACGCTACTCATATGAGAGCTCTCAGTGGATATGTGTATTGTATTGAAATCAGATCACAGATTATCAGCCAGTACTGTCATCCCCTTAGTAACCATGTGACTCTTTGTGTGCATCTGTTGCCAAATTATGCAAAACATCACCTTTGTGCTGGTGATAGTGTATGTCCTGTGTTCACATGATCATCAGTACATATTATATGCATTCACAGCAGTCAATGGATTGGATCCTCTTGAGTATCTCTTCTAATATCAACCCGTTATTTTAGATTGGTACATACATTACATTACATTAATGGCATTTAGCAGACGCTCTTATCCAGAGCGACATACAACCTACCCAGAGCAGCCTGGGGAGCAGTTGGGGGTTAAGTGCCTTCCTCAAGGCCACTTCAGCTGTTCCTGCTTGTCCAGGGAATCAAACCAGTGACCTTTTAGGTCCCAAAGCTGCTTCTCAAACCGTTAGGCCACTGCTTTATTTATTACTTAATAACTAAAGAATATTAGCTGATGAGATATCAGTGTAATGTATTATTTCCTATAAACCAAATCGAAGATTATTAAACCTATTTCTAGGCATTTGTACTAATTTCAAGCTTTAATTTTTCTTAATATATTTCCAGATAATTTAGTTTTTTGATACAATGAAATGATCAAAATTATATCCGAATAGAAGTAGGCTATTTCACACTCAAAATTAGTAGAAAAAAATCTAGAAATAAGTTTAATAATCATATATTTGGTGTATTATAATCTTATAATAGGAAATACTAGATCAGTTTGACTATATTTAAGCTATTCTCACTTGCTAATATGTCGTTTTTTGTAGTGGACAACATTTAACATTTGAGCCACAATGTTGGCCAGTCAGAGGTTTTGCAATATAAGACATAAGTAACTGTTGTATATTTGTATGCAGTTATTAAAGCTGAAGCCAGCGGAGCAGGGACAGGAGTATGTGGAGATGAGTTTTGTGGAGCATAAAAGCTGTGAATGTAGGTAAGGACAAAATAAGCACCTACTGTGGTTTGTTCTGTTTTATTATTCATGTGTTCTCATCAGCTAACATAAACATGAGAGCCTAACACTAGTAACTAATTGTGTCTCTGTTCTTATGTGGTGTGATGATCAGACTAAGAAAGCGTACACCAAAACATGACAGGTAATTTTCCTGGCAACACTTTATTATAAATAATATTAACTGCAGTTTCATGATTTATTTCAAAATCAGAGTTGATCTTTTTTTCCTTGTAGGTGGAAGCCAAGAGGGAGGGGAAGAAAAAGAAAGGAGAAACAGCGAGTAAAAGACTGTGATGGGTACAGAACCGTTTTCTTCCAAATCAGTTCTTTTACTGGAAACAGATCTAACAAAGCTTTTTCAGCATGTACTGTTCACTGATAGTGACCTGCATACCAAAATGTCTTGCAGGTGCCAGCCTCCTCGAAGGTAAATGCAGTTCCTTCCTGTTCTCTGCCCATCTCGTACTGCCTGCCCCTTCAATGTACTGCCAGCCTCTTACAGCATCCTGCGTCACCTCAACCTCCAGATCCAAGATGCACTGTTGTCATGGTGATGGGGAGATCACCGGGGACATTTCATATACAGGAAGTACCTTTTGTGAGGTGATACCCTCAGACTTGCGTCTCACAAATTTCCTGAGGAGCATAACAGTGATGGGCCAGACCTAGTGTCAGAGCTAGAACATGAGCCTACAGGACACTGGCTTTATAAAGTAAAAGAAAATCTATTATTATTATTATTATTATGATGATTATTATTATGATTATTATTATTATTATGCACACAATCTATGACACATCACATATTTTTATTTATTGCTTGCAAACCAGAAGAGAGAGAGCATGTTGGGTTGTTTTTGACTGAATACTCTGCTGAAGTTTGGCATGAGTAAAATTGGGATTTTTTTTTTTTTTACAAATAAAAATTTAATCACCAAAGACAGATGGTTTTGCCAGAAAACCAACAATCATCATTTCTGATGGTTTTTTTTACCAACATAAGCAATAAGTTGTATTATTAATACCTTTGTATTAATGAGTTCTCTGAGTAAATGTAATTAAATATGCAGTAACTGAAAGCTGATGGTTATGCAAGCATTTAAAGCTGGGACAAAGACCAAGCAACTCCTCCCTTTTTAGTAATATATTGCTTGTTCACAAATACCAGTCCCTGTGAAGAGTTTTCTCTCCCTGTCTCCTCCCTGTCCCCCATGACCCTATACACGGTTGTACCATTAGCAGACTGTCTGTTGGTTTGGCATTCTAGCTGTCAGAGCTCCAGCCAAACATCTCTAAGATTGTCTTGTCTTACAAACATTCACTCCACAAACCAAATTTTCAAGCTTGAATAAGTTCACATAAAGACGGGTGCACATGGACTGCATTAGAGCTCAAAGTGACTTCTAATATGATTTGTACATTGATTTAGTGACCTCTAATGGTATTGAGAAAGCAAGTCAATATATTATCATTTTCTAAATATAAAGATACCTGCTGTACCATACATATGATTTAAATCATGACAGTTCATGGAAGAGTCGATAAATTTAAGAGTCTGTGATTTTGCAATATGAAAGACGAGTGTAAATCAACATAAATTGAAGTTTGAAATAAAAGTACATTATTTTTTTTCTATTAAAATGGTTCATAAAAGGATGGGTTCAGGTCAACAGCATGAGTCTCAACCCAATAAATAAATAAAGTAGTAGTAATAATAATAATAAATAAATAAACAACACCTGCTGCTAAGACTACTTGGCCTATAAATACAAAAGTGACAAAATCAGTTTAACAATCTTTCATCAAATTAATATTGTGTAAATTCTTTCATTTCTCAGATTTTAGCACATCACCAGATATAGAATTGTATTGTACTTAAACTGGCAGCATTTTCATTGTGTTGCTGAGTGTGAACATAAGAGCAATTTTTTTTTCATTTTTATTACCATCATGGGTCAAGAGTTTTAAAAGTTATTTTCAGTTTCATGTATATTGTACATATTTATATATGATCTTGATAATGTATTGCTATCGTGCCACTGCTAATAAAGAGATACATTAAGTTGTTGTTCTTTATAGTGTTTTGTGTGTGTATATATATATATATATATATATATATATATATATATATATATATATATATATATATATACACACACTAGCAGGTTACCCAGGCGTTGCCCAGGTTCTGGGGGGGCTGGGTTGCCCACAGACTTCCATGTCAAATTTGGTAAAGATCCGTCAAGAAATTGTGATGTTAACCCAAGACAAACAAAAATCCAAACATCCACCACCCAGGGGCCCACCAGGGATCCCTTATGGCCGAAATATGGAATTTCTGAGTTCTGCCAAATTGTGGCTATCTCCTTTACCTACGTGCCAAGTTTAGTGAAGATTTGTTGAGAGTTTGTGTTGATAAATGTAACGTGAAAGGCATTGAGGGAGGGGGTGGGTGGATATTGTGCCCCCCAGGGACCTCCCTGGGGCCCATACATGAATTTTGTTTATATCTGCAAAATTCTGGGTCATCCCTGGACCTACTTGCCAAGTTTGGTGAAACTCCATCGAGAAATGCCGGCATTAGCTCAAGACAAACAAACAATCAATCTATGAACTATCTCCGGGATATTGAGTAACATAGCAATGAATTGTTTTGATAAATTTGGGTACTTTTTGTTTGAGAATGTGTTGATAACTCACACGTCAGCTTGAAGATATTAAATTTATCTTCTCGTGTTGAAAAACTCGTATTTTTCATATGAAAGGCATCTCAGACCTGAGTGACATATTTTCCAAAATCTTCACTCTGAAAATGTTGCTTTCAGTGTTTTCCAAAACACTTCAAAATTAAAATTCTTTTGATTTACTTGTATTTTTTGTGGACTTATTGCTATAAAGAATATTACACGGTGGTTCAAAGATATGAAGTTGAGCTTCTTGTGTTGATTGCCTTCAAGAAAGGGGCTATAAATGTCATATTCCTAAGCTCAAGCCACTCTTGAACCAGAGACAACGCGAAAAGCTTCTTACTTGGTCTAAGGAGAGAAAGAACTGGACTGTTGCTCACTGGTCCAAAGTCCTCTTTTCAGATGAAAGTAAATTTTTGCATTTCATTTGGAAATCAAGGTCCTAGAGTCTGGAGGAAAAGTGGAGAGGCACAGAATCCAAGGTCTTTGAAGTCCATTGTGAAGCTTCCACAGTCTATGATGATTTGGGGTGCCATGTCATCTGCTGGTGTTGGTCCACGGTGTTTTATCAAGTCCAAAGTCAACCCAGCCATCAGCCGGGAGATGTTAGAGCACTTCATGCTTCCATCTGCTGACCAGCTTTATGGAGATGCTGATTTCCTTTTCCAGTAGGGCTGAGCACCTTCCCACAGTGCCAAAACTACTACCAAATGGTTTGCTGACCATGATATTACTGTTCTTGATTGACCAGCCAACTCTCCTGACCTGAACCCCATAGAGAGTCTATGGGGTATTGTCAAGAGGAAGACGAGAAACACTCGACCCAAAAATACAGACAAGCTGAAGACCGCTATCAAAGCAACCTGGGCTTCAGTAACACCTCAGCAGTGCCACAGGCTGATTGCCTCCATGCCACACCACACTGATGCAGTAATTTGTGGTAAAGGAGCCCCAACCAAATATTGACTGTGTAAATGAACATACTCTTCTGAAGTTGGACATTTTCTGTATTGTAAATCCTTCTTTGGTTGATATTAAGAAATATTCTAAAAATTTGAGATACTGGAGTTCTGATTTTCATGAGCTATAGCCATATTTATCAAAATTAAAACAAAAAAAAGGCTTGAAATATTTCACTTTACATTTAATGAATTTAGAATATATAAAATTTTACCTTTTTGAATTAAATTACGAAAACAATGAACTTTTTCATGATATTCTAACTGTTTGAAATGCACTAGTATTTGCTATTATATTTGCATGTAAGCTCTATGAGTTGCCATCATCTTATTGTAATTTTCCAGTCATGTGATGCATGATTAGTTGTAGCAGGAATGTTAAATGGCCGTTTAGGCTATGCAGTTGGCGGTTGACACTATTTGTAGAAACAATATTTAGTGGATTCTTGTGGTATTTGTTGATGGCCTGCAGAGGGGAGTGATACAAGTTCTCTTCTCTATAATGGAGACATTTGTACACTGATCTCTGAGAATACATACACAGATGAGTTTTGTGTGTCTACAGCTCAACTTGTCCCTCACTGCAGTAGCTGTCCAGGCACTGGCTGAGCTCCTGGTCCAGCTGCTGTCTCTGGCTGTTAGCCTGAGGAATGGTGACTGGACATAAGACTCGCGGTAACATCCGAATTATCCATGAAGGCTCTCCAGCACTGAGATATAAACTGTGGGTGTGACTATAGCAGGCCATAACTTCCAGGCTGTAATCACTTCAGCCTACACACATAGTCCAGGAGATGTCTATGATGTCTCTTCTTTCAGATTGTGATAAATAATAATGTGTCAAGGAGAAGCAGTGTGTGGAATGGTCCAGAAAGCTTGCTAACAGGTAATGTGTGTACTCAAGATAAGGTCTCTCCACAGGTCCTCAGCCTGATGCACTGGCCTAATGTATTTCTTAATGTATTTCCCACAGGATCTTCAAGCAGATGGGTGGGCTGATAATACCAGTAGCTCTGTACATTTTCAGAGTTGACTAAGCACCAAGTGTACTTGGCCATCTACCATCAGTTATCCTTTCATAACAGAAAGGTAACAGAGATCTGTGGAAATGAGTTTTTTTGACAAAATGTGAAATGTGAAATTTTGGTCGATGGTTGCCATGGACATAATTGTGATTAAAGATTTAATTGGATGTTCTGTTATATGTCTTCTACTGGCGGCACGGTGGTGTAGTGGTTAGCGCTGTCGCCTCAAAGCAAGAAGGTCCGGGTTCGAGCCCCGTGGCCAGCGAGGGCCTTTCTGTGCGGAGGTTGCATGTTCTCCCCGTGTCCGCGTGGGTTTCCTCCGGGTGCTCCGGTTTCCCCCACAGTCCAAAGACATGCAGGTTAGGTTAACTGGTGACTCTAAATTGACCGTAGGTGTGAATGTGAGTGTGAATGGTTGTCTGTGTCTATGTGTCAGCCCTCTGATGACTTGGCGACTTGTCCAGGGTGTACCCCGCCTTTCGCCTGTAGTCAGCTGGGATAGGCTCCAGCTTGCCTGCGACCCTGTAGAACAGGATAAAGCGGCTAGAGATAATGAGATGAGATGAGATGTCTTCTACTTCAACAAACAAACAAACCAGTATAGGCTCTAGATCTAATGTATCTATGACAAGTTTCATCAACAGATACATCCTTCCTAAATGTTGCCATTTTCCGTGACAAAATATAATTACAAATTGTTCATAGATCACGGTTTTTGACTGAGAATAATGATTAAAAAACACAGTAATGAGAAAAACTGAAACATAAAGAAAATGTACAGCCAAATGTAAAATTATTTCAATAAACCAACTGAAAATGAAAGCTGTGTTTACTGAATCCATACTCTATTTATGCATATTGACAAATGATTGTCTAATGTGCCGATTTATGGTAATCACCACAATTAATTACAATCAGCTCATATAATTCCAAATTAAACTCAATTAATTTTGCTAAAATTATGTAACAATTGTGATAGAACTATCCTCATTATGCAATCTGGGCTCCAAGAAAGCCTGGACAATACTGCCCTCACCTGGATGATGTGTTATTCCAGCGATGGCAGCAGTGATGTAGGATGTATGCTAACTTGTATACACTGCAACAGAATATACTGACAAATGCTGAGAAAACAGAAGGGGCTTTAACAAGGCCATAACTTATTACCAAACACTCAAAGTGGCTTGAGGCGGTATTTCATTCATCAATGCCTTCATCACCTCCAGGGAGTCAGACCAAAAAATACATATATATCGCTTTATTAACTCCCAAGCTCCCTGCAGTTGTTCTGAGGCTGCTATTAACAGAGACTTTGTGTATAAATGTCTTTGTGACCTTGTTGAATCCTCAGTGATCTATAGCATGAGCAGAGCCTGCCAACATTGTCTTCATCAAAAAAGAAAACCTGCCGCCATGCCAGAATTTGATGGCTTAATAAATCTCTCACAGACTGCTGATACCCAGGAGACGTAAGAAGCACAAAAAGTTCCTCAAGCTACAAAAAGTACCAACAACAAGAGGAGGTAAAGCAGGAGAAGTGATTCTGAACAAAATAATTCTGTGCATCTGATCTTGAATGGGATGTTGAGCCAAGGAGGTAGACTTCAAATGTTCTACTGAGGGCCTCTCGTTCTGTTCTGCAGACAGAGACGTTCCTCGTTGCCCCTCATATATATCTGAGCTGTTATTCCACGTTCTTGAGCCTCCGGGCTGTTTCCATTCATTCAGCAAGTTCTTGATAAAGTGGACAAGTGGAAGAGCTGTAATTAAATTTTACCCTGAACCTTTCTTTGGTAAAATGCTTAGATTCAGGAAGTATGTAAGAACAAACTGACAAGCCTCTGATGAGCCATTTTCATGGTGGAGATGAGCTCTGTAACCAGCTCAGGTTTTCCGAGTCATAGTGGTCACTCATCAGGAACACTGACGGTTACAGGACCAGCGTATTAGATGTCCTTACTTTTGCTTTACCTTCTCTTCCTGTTCTGTGCAGTTACCTGTGTAACTTTTGTTGCTATTGCTTCAGGAATTCTGAGGTCAACCTCATCCACTATGTCTCTGCTAACTGACGAATCTTCTAGGAATTCAAATGAGTGGCATAGATAAGGGACTAAAAAAAGAATATATAAGTAAGTCTAAATATTGGGCTGTATGCTGGGAAATAGTAGAGACACTGATGTTTCAAGTTTCGGCAAGGCAGGGTGAGGCAGTGCAATAGCAGGGGCAGTAATTGTGGGTGGGACACTATCACTTGATGTTGCCAAATGTGTACTCGAATATTGTACTTCTTTCTACAAGAGGCAATTTAACCTGTAAATTACTTATAAATAAACAGTAATACTCAAATTTAGCATTATCTCACATTTTTATTGATGGAACTCAGAAAAAAAAACCAACAACTGTGCTTCCAAAACATCAACTAATTTCAGATGTTCTGCTTGGATAGAAATTTCACAGCAGAAGTACTGAGTAGTGTTTATAGCCCTTTAAGTTTTCGCTAAACTTTGAAAAGAAAAAAGTAAATTGGCATTACAACTGACATTTTCATGGATTATGAATAAACAAATGACCAACCTAATATTAAACATTATAGCTTTTAACATCGGGATAATTGGTTTGAAATGACGAAACTAAATGAGCAGCAGTAAGTATTAAAAAAATCAGTAAAATAAACTGTACATGAAATATATATATATTTTTAAAAAAGCACAATGGAAGGGACAAAAAAAATGGAGGAGGCTGCAATTATTCTGTTAACATTAAGCTTTCAAGGTCCATTAGCAGGTCCAGATTCCTCACTCATGTAAATATGTACCGTTCCTATTCATTTCTCAATGCAGAAAAAAATTATAGTAGTTATCATAATAATGTACTTTTAAATAAATAAATAAATAAATAAATAAATAAATAAATAAAATAATAGTTCGGAAACAGTTCTCCAGTTCCTGGACACATAATGACTGTAAATTAAATCTTCCATGAAGACCTGATCCAGTTAGGATGTAAACGGATGGCTGGAATGCATTCACTCCATAATTTTATCTCGGAAAGGGCAGGGTCCAAATGACTCACAAGGTTAAAAGTGTAAAAACATGCACTGAATGATTAAAAACACAAGCCTCTATCCTGGGTCACTGCAATGTTGCACAAAAGTGTCTGTGATCATTATTATCACCTGTTATTACTAAGGCACAGCTGCAGGTGAAATGATATGTACAACATGTTTGAGGGCTGTTAACACTGCTAATCGATGCATGAGGTGCACACAATGCATGAAAGCTTACTCTCATGTAGTCACATCTTGTACAAATATGCGTCTAAAACAACTGCTTTGATTATTTTAATGCTCAAAAAGTTTAAGGTAACTTTCTAAATACTTAAAATGTGTAATGATGCCATAGGGTCATCAAATTTCATGTTGTGTAGTATTATGTGAGTGCTGCTTTAATTTATGGTTTTGATGGTGATGGTTGCTGATAAGAACAGGTATAAATCCCATATTAATTCTAGTTGGGTTTTTTTTTAATGGATATTTCCTAATCAAAACTATGGTCTTGTTCTAGAAATTCAATACAAAAAATATTACCATTTATTTTGAATAACACTGATGAACATCAATAGCTGTATTAATTCTATTTGAGAAATGCCACCTAACCTCGACAACGATGGCATTATTTCTTCACCTTGCAAATCACTTTGAACAGCAGACGCCCTATTAAGTCTTCATATCTATGCACTTAATAAGTATGGTCAGTCATGCTTGTGTTCATGATAACTTTGCCAGTTTCCTGGAGTGGTCTCCACAGTCTGTACTGGCAGAAAGAGGCCCAGTACCCAGCGGGAACCAAATACATCACTCAAATTGGATCGCCATGTTCCTCGGCTCTCCACTAGCTGCCCTTTCTGTAGCTGGCACCAGGTTTGTCCACGGGCCACAAGCAAGATTTGTTGGCAGCAGAAACCAGCACTCACCAAACCAATGCCTAACCATACATAGAGCATGATAACCAGAAAGAATTGAAGGCCAGAAATGGTACCTAGATGAGAAGAAGGGAAAATTTTAAAGATGCTTCAGGCAATGGTTTAGGAGTAGATCTCTTCACATTGTGAGAAGATAAAAACAACTTACCGAGGAAGAAGTAACCTGTAGAGAGGGGCAAAAGTGTGAGGAAGGTCAAAGGGTTTTCAAAGGAGATGGCATACTCTACTGTGAGATAGGCCACCCCAAGCACCAGAGAGTACAGACAGGTACAGGACGTGTAGATACTGAACATGATAAAGTAGCGCATATTCCTGTTCCCTATGCAGTTTCCCGTGAAGAAACAGTGGTGATCCCGTTTAAGAATGATTTTCTTACACAGTTTGCAGAAGTGCCGGCCATTAAGGAGGTAGTGAGCATCCACTCTGTCTGGACAGTCTGGTGAACAGACTGGAATAATGTTCTCATTGGCACTCTCTGCTGGGAACCATACAGTCATTGAGTAATTCCCAAGTGCATTGAGCATAAGAAATAGCAAAACAGTAATGTGAAGCAGCATGAGGGAACTTAGTGTAACATTTTGGGTTTGGAAAATAGTGGGGATGAAAAGGAAGAAGTGGAGAACAAAGGTGACTGCTGTGGCAGTATAGAAGTAGGCTGGTGCAATAGCATTGAGCATTCGCAGTTTCAGCATCCTGACAATCATACCTGTGGTTAGATGAGATAACAGAATACACAATAACAGTTACACAATAGCAGTTAAATAATGCTGAGACTTTCTCAAAGTTTATTAACTAGTATGGTGATGCATTTGTCTCACTTATTCAAGTAATTCCTAAATTTCTGACTTTTAGAAATAAAGGTACTGCAGTGTACAGTAGGTTGTCCTTGCTGACGGGGTGGAACCATGGGAAGATGTTTAAAATAATATAAGGTATATAATTGGACCTTAAGGGCAAATAGACTAAAAGCTAATTAAAGATACATGACATAGACTTTCCTAGATAAAAGATACAGTATATGCAGCCTTGATGGTACCACTTCAGCAACAACAACAACAACAAAAGTCCAGTTTGGCATTTTTATTTCTGAGTGTGTAACACTTTAATTTCCCCATAAGAGATTAAATTTCTTATAATAATAATAATAATAATAATAATAATAATAAACAGTTATTCCACGAAATCGAGTTGTACATGAGCTGATAGCTGACGAGGCATGTAGCACCAAGTCGGCTATAAGCCATGTATGACGAGATTGAATAGAATAACTCTTTTATTCTATCCACATTCACTGAATTTTGAGAAACAGAGCAATTTAATTGTAATTATTTTTCCAAATTCGATAAATAAAAATTTTATACAAAATGTCCGACAAAACCGGGCGGCACGGTGGTGTAGTGGTTAGCACTGTCGCCTCACAGCAAGAAGGTCCTGGGTTCGAGCCCCGGGGCCGGCGAGGGCCTTTCTGTGTGGAGTTTGCATGTTCTCCCCGTGTCCGCGTGGGTTTCCTCCGGGTGCTCCGGTTTCCCCCACAGTCCAAAGACATGCAGGTTAGGTTAACTGGTGGCTCTAAATTGACCATAGGTGTGAATGTGAGTGTGAATGGTTGTCTGTGTCTATGTGTCAGCCCTGTGATGACCTGGCGACTTGTCTAGGGTGTACCCCGCCTTTCGCCCGTAGTCAGCTGGGATAGGCTCCAGCTTGCCTGCGACCCTGTAGAAGGATAAAGCGGCTAGAGATAATGAGATGAGATGTCCGACAAAACCATTTCTGCTTTGAATGTAAACAAACCAGCGAAATGACAGTAGCAATTTGTGAAAAATGTGATGATAATAATAATTCTTGAAAAAAAAATACATTCTTACCATTAAATACTTTTATTCCATATTTTGTTGTGCTTTTTTTTTTTGGAGTTTTGTTTTCGAGGAGAGTTTTTATTTCCTCCTCGGTTGGTTCGGCAACACGCTCCACCATTTGGTTTTTGTCTATGAGCTGATATCCTAGTAGTAGAGTAGCCAATCAGAGCATGCGATTGCTCATATCCAGTGAAGGTGGATATAATAATAATAATAATAATAATAATCTTGCTCTGGCAGCACGGTGGTGTAGTGGTTAGTGCTGTCACCTCACAGCAAGAAGGTCCAGGTTCGAGCCCCGTGGCCGACGAGGGCCTTTCTGTGTGGAGTTTGCATGTTCTCCCCGTGTCCGTGTGGGTTTCCTCCGGGTGCTCCGGTTTCCCCCACAGTCCAAAGACATGCAGGTTAGGTTAACTGGTGACTCTAAATTGACCGTAGGTGTGAATGTGAGTGTGAATGGTTGTCTGTGTCTATGTGTCAGCCCTGTGATGACCTGGCGACTTGTCCAGGGTGTACCCCGCTTTTCGCCCGTAGTCAGCTGGGATAGGCTCCAGCTTGCCTGCGACCCTGTAGAACAGGATAAAGCGGCTAGAGATACTGAGATGAGATAATCTTGCTCTTTCATCTTTATCTCACTTCAATATGGGGGTCGGTGTGGATTGGTTGAGCTGATAGGGTTGGTAAGGCTTCAGCCCCTGTCCATCAACCCAGAGCCTTAACCTGTTGAGCCACAAGTGCCCTAATAATAATAATGATGATGATGATGATGTGGGCTGTGAACATAATCAATCAGTTTCACACAAGCCTAATAGCCTAACAGGTTATTTTGGATTTTCCATTAGGACAAGTTTGGGTTATTTTTGTTTATCTGTGGCCGAAATCGTGCCAATGAGAATATATGGCAACGTTTCCCTGTCACAGCAAAAAAAAAAAAAAAAAATAGGGCTATTCACGTTTAAATGGATCCGTACTGTACTGTCACAATACAGCACATCAGGAACTCAGAAATCTACAGGCTACATCTATTCTATTCTATTCTATTCTATTCTATTCATTTCAATAGCTTCAGGAGGACAACACACACTAGGATATCTATCTCTACATTGCGTATTATGTAAGATTTCATAAGGAAAACCATTTCTGGTCCATATCATCTTTACCGTGACTGACGATTTTATCAGTTGAGCTGTTTTTCAGTCCCGGAGCTCATGTCTCAGGCGCGCATTAAACAGAGAAATAACTCATTCAGGGGGTTAAAAAAGGGGGGGGAGACACCGGTTGCCAAGACGATATGTGTGCATCTGCTATGCCATACCATATTTCCGTTGTGTGCAGATAGTGTAGCACCTCCTGTTGGTGTGGCAACCTTATCTGGAGCAAAACACCAAGCGGATGGGAGCAGGCAAGGACAATTAACCCCTTGATAGCCACTATGCATGTTTCTGAAACCAGTGAGATAATGTCTCTCTCTCTCTCTCTCTCTCTCTCTCTCTCTATATATATATATATATATATATATATATATATATATATATATATATATATAAGTCTATATGTTTGAGAGTGTATGTATTTGTAAACACATAAAGTCGGATTATTTATTTATTTGCATGGACTGCAAACACATCCAAAATAGACGTGACTGAATTTTAAGGGCGTCCCTGTGTTCTGTATTTTCCTGCTAACGTTTAATACCTCGGATATTTGTCCCAACTGCCTGAAGTCAAATATTAGACTTTTCCCGAGAAAGAGAAAGCGTTAATGGTGGCAACCAACACATTCGGATAAGAAAAAAAAATCACGCAGGTCCCTAAATTTGTGAAAGTGGTGTAACTTTGCAGACGCTCCCTAAGCAGATGGGCGCTCCCCTTGTTCCTTGGTGCTGATGCTGGCAGCCAGAAGCGACTAACCACCGGACATCAGCTGCACTGGGCTACATGACACACTGAAAAAGGTGAGCCATGCTATTGTTTATAATATTAAAGAGAAACAGCTCTGTAATGTATGTAGAACCCAGTGAAGTGTGGTTTTACTACGATTTCACACGACCAGAATAGAGGAAGGAGAATGTTTATTTATTATAGCGTGGTAATGAAGTTGAACGGCTGTGGAAAGTGGGCGTATTGATTTATCACTTGTATTTATATAGCAGCTGCGGCACTTACTGTATATGCTCTACATTGTGAGCTTAAAGGCGCAGACTGTGGTTGCGTTTCATCTCTGTGTTTCTATATATAGCAGGGAATTCAATGTTTGCGTAGGCGCACTGAATATCAACTCGCTCATTAATTCAGTGAAGGTACATTTGGTTTATTTACATCTTCAAAGGTTTCTAGATCTTGCTTGAGTCTGGATTGGAAAGCTGTGCTGCGGTGGAAGCTGGGTTGTTCAGAGAGACTGAGCTCTTTAAGGTGTCTAGTAGGCTAGTGAGTGAAAAGTTGAATGTCCCCAGAGAACTTGTGGTTTGTTAGTCTGGTGTATCTTGATGAACAGAGTGATTTGAACATCCATCTTCTCAGATGTGTAGGCCTGTGGTGAAGAACACCAGTAGCCTACAAATGCATCTTCTCAAAGGCGTATAACCTCCTCCTACACCTTGCATAATAAATCAATCATACATAAATCGCTCATGAATTATTTGTTTGATTCTTCTCATATTACATTTTTTTTGTAGTAATAGGACGGGAAATGGTATTATTATGGCATCTTCCTGTTCTGTGATAACTTTATGAAGCAATTACACATTTCCTGTCCTGCAAAAAGTACTCTAGTAATGCTATAGTAAGTCTCTGTGCCCCCCCCCCCCCCCCCCCCCCCCTTTTTAATTAAATGCCAGAGTTTGGTGTTTAGTTTGGGTCTCAGTCAACTGTGACTGGGTGACATTTGCAGCCTTTATCATAGACAAAGCCCATCCACTCGGCAAGGATAAACATATTTCCTATAACTTGCGCTTATTCGTTTAAGCATAAGGGCAGATTCCTGTAACAAGATTCAATAGTTTATTGCCATGTCAACACAGTTGATAGGAATTTGTTTTGGCACATCCCCAACATCAAATACATATGAAAAAAAAAACAGAACACATACCTAAGGGCAGACAGCCATGGGTAAAACAGACAAAGACAGTAAACAGTAGTGGGGTACCCAGTAGTCATTGGACAGCAATAATGGCTAAAATTAAGTTGCATTTAAATTTGCATGATAAAGTGCATCTTAGAGTGTTCCAATGGTAAAGTGCATACCATGCATATAGAGTGCTACATATCATGGCAGTCAGAGAAGGTTCAGATGTCTGATGACTAGTGGATATGTGCTATCCCTAAACCGTGATGTTGAGGTTCTCAAACTTCTATATCTCCTTCCTGATGGGAGGAGATTAAAAAGATGGTGTGCTGGGTGGGAGGGGTCAACTATGATTTTTCTTGCCTTTCTAATTAACCGCGATTTAACCTAGAGAAAATTAACGATTTAACCTAGAGATAATTAATGATTTAACCTAGAGAAAATTGATTGTGCTATATGTAGATCATTGATTGATTGATTGATTGATTGATTGATTGATTGATTGATTACTTTATTCTGAACAATAAAGAAGAAAGATATAAAAAATTAAAAAAAATTAAATAAAAAATGCAATAATCAAAACATCGTCATAAACAAACAGAATAGCGTAGCCACAAGGCAGTAACATAATAATGTTCAGAAAGGATTAGGAAGAAGTAATAACTTATCCAATCCTAACCCTCTATACCACCGCTAATCAAACGTCACTTTCCGCCATAATAAACTATATATACAAAAGAAAACAAAAGCAACAAACAAAAAGAAAACATACCAACATACCAAGACATACCGACATGGTATAATATCGACCAAATCAAATCATATATACAGATACTTATGTTATGCATATATACACACATACAATACATCTATACAGTACATACATATACACTTACCTATAACTATACACAAAATACAAGAAGATCAGTCACAGACTTACTCTCAATTTCATCATAACCTATATAGTCTGCCTGTCCTCATTCTCATATATTTTTATTAACATGTTTTTATATAATTTTTTAAACAGTTTTATGTTGGTGCTATTTTTGAGTTCATGATCCAGACCATTCCACAATTTCACCCCACAGACTGTTATGCACATACTTTTCATAGTTGTTCTAACATTTACTCTCTTAAAATTCATTTCCCCTCTCAGGTTATACCCACCCTGCCTTTCCATAAACGTATTTTGTACCTCACCCGGAAGAAGGTTATGTCTTGCTTTATACATAATTTGTGCAGTCTTGTGTTTAACCAGATCAGTGAATTTCAGAGTGTGTGCTTTTACGAATAATGCGTTTGTATGCTCAAGATATCCCGTATTATTGACGATTCTTATTGCTCTTTTTTGTAATGTGCATAATGGCTGCAGGTTAAATTTGTAGGTATTACCCCATATCTCCACACAGTCGCTCAGATATGGAAGTATGAGTGCATTATACAGAGTATGTAGTGATTTATAGTCCAGAATGTGTCTTGATTTCCCCAAAATTGCAGTAATCTTTACTATTTTTGCTTTAACATGATTAATATGTGGTTTCCAGCAGATTTTATGATCAACAATCACACCCAGAAATTTTATTTCTTAACTATGGTTATGTTGTCAATTTTCAATTCAACTTGAGGGTTCGACTTATATTTTCCAAATAACATAATCTTTGTTTTACTCAAATTCAATGACAATTTGTTTACATTAAACCACCTTTTTAATTTATTCATTTCGGTTGTGATTGTTTCCATAAGCTGCTGTGCATTGTCCCCGGCACAAAAGATGTTTGTATCATCGGCAAATAAAATGCATTTCATTGTACATGATACATTACATAAGTCATTAATGTACAATATAAACAGTTTAGGACCTAAGACAGACCCTTGCAGTACTCCACATGTTATGGGCAAATAATCAGATGTGTGATCTCCAATTTTTACAAATTGCTGCCTGTTGCTTAAGTAGCTCCTCACCCAGTCCAAACCAACCCCTCTGATACCATACCTCTCTAATTTGTTGACTAGAATGTCGTGATTTATTGTGTCAAATGCTTTCTTTAGATCTATGAAAATTCCCATAACATGTTTTTTTATTGTCTATACCATTTGTGATTTTCTCGATAAGTTCCATTAATGCCAGGGTTGTTGATCTGTCTTTCCGGAATCCGTATTGACTGTCAGCTAAAAGTTTGTATTTTTCAATGAAGTTGTCTAGTTTTGCTGTAAACAGTTTTTCGAAGATCTTAGAGAACTGAGAGAGTAAAGAAACTGGCCTGTAATTTGTATAATGGTGTCTATCCCCACATTTATATAAAGGTATAACTTTAGCTATTTTCATGTTGTTTGGAAATTTACCAGATTGAAAAGACATATTACATATGTGAGTAAATGGTTCTGCAATTTCCTCAATAACTTTTTATATTAAACTCATATCAATATCATTCCAGTCAGTGGAAGTTTTACTTTCACTTCTCCTTACAATGTCTATGACCTCTTTTATGCCAGTTGCACCAATGAATATAGATTTAGGATTTCTCTCCCATCGAGCAGCCTCCGCCCTTCCAGGCGTGTCTGTATCCTGAATCTTTTCTGCCAGATCTGGTCCCACATTTACAAAGAATCTATTAAAACCATTTACCACTTCTTCCATATTATTTATTGATCTGTCATTCTGAATATAATGATCAGGGTAGCTTGTGTTTTTGTTTTTAGCTCCATTCCTATTCAGTACATTCCATAGCCCCTTCATGTTATTTTTTATTACTATCTAATAATTTATTATAATATTCCTTCTTACTTCTTAGATCATGGATATATAATGTGTCCCAGGTTGACATTCACTGCCGTGTCTGATCAAGGTGGCTGTAAAAGGCTTGAATACTGGTTAAAATGTCATTGCTCTTATGTCAGAATGTTAGTAGTGGTTCATAATTGGACCATCATGAATAAAGCATCAGAATGCACACCTCCTATGCTCAGTATTTAGTTTTGCAGCTCAGTATAATGCTTTTCTCATGAAGGTTGGAGAAATCTTAGTGCATTGTTTTTTATCATTATAATTGAATCTCAAGAGTGCAGGGAAAGCTTGGTGTTAATTTATGCTGCCTTTGGCATGAGCACACATCTGCTTTTTTGGGGTTTGATGCAGATACAAGTACACATATTCTACCCAATATATTTTAGTATAGGATAAACAATAGAAGCATGATTGCCATGTAATTAGTACATCATAACAAGTTTAAATTGTGTGATTGCTCCTTTTTCAACTCTTGCTAACATTACAGAATCTATTTGTTGTTCATACAATTAGTTTATTGTGCCGGAGAGAAAAAGACACTTGATTAATTGTTTCTTGTGGAAGTGTAAGCCTGTTCCTGTTACTGCTGGTGCATCGTGGTGGAATACTCAACTGGTGGCTTTTGTGCCTTGTATTATCATTGGTAACGATTTATCAAAATGCATATATACATGTATCATAATGAGCTGAATCATTGGGTGAAGCAAAAACAATGTACATAAATTTGTTGAATGAGGGAAAATATATGGAAAATAGAGATGATACATATAATAGAGTTAGACAGTCCTCCAAAAACACCAGTTATTTTGTTAATAAAGTCCTGCTGTTTTGCACACAGCTGTAACTATATCCTTCCTACTTTGGCATGTATTAATATGGTCATAAAATTAGGAAGTAAGAACTCAGTGCATACTTTTTACTGTTTTTCTAGAATGTGTTTTGTAGCTTTTGGGTAAATTGAAAACATTGTGACTGCATTTACAAAACATGAAAGACATTAGAGCATCCAGCAAACAATTGGCAAAATGTTGTTTTGGGCAGCGCTACACAACAGATGCATGAATATTTAATGGTGCTTTTGGCTATGATTGAAAAGTGATACATCCCTTTGCAGTAAACCCACAGCTACTGATGATTTCTCAGCCACAGAAGGTGTGTGTGAGGGTGGAAAGGCACTGGCTAGTGGTCTGAATACTGAACCAACTCACAAGTTCATATGATTTAACTCGAACACTCAGGTCCCACATATTTGGCACTGCATAACAGTACTCAGTGGGAAATGTCTGAACAGCTGGCAACTACGCACTTTATTTCTTGGTTACTGGTACCTTGGTGGAGAGCTGTGTGTTCCTAGCACTGTGAAATCATTCAGCATGATCTTACTAAACTCTTATTGTAGCATCATCATTTAAAGCCTGGGCTTCTTGCTTTATGTCCAGTCAGAAACTCCATACATGACTTCTACAGCTTTGGCACTAATGCACGGATCTCAGTTTCAAACTGACAAGTTTATTGAGGGGAAAACACATGGCCATGTGGGTGACAGATTGGTAGCTTGTGTCAATATGATGACGTGTTCCATTGTTGCAGTCTCAAGCGTTCATGGAGATGATGGTTCCTGGTGCACTGTGGATGTGTTCCTGTGCTTAGTCTAATATTTGATTTATTATATGTTCAAGAATAGGGTTCCTACTAAGATAATAAAAGAAGAATATTTATTCCTAATAAATATAAGTAAAATAAGTAAAGAAAGAAACTGAAGAAGGCAGCATGGTGGTGTAGTGGTTAGCGCTGTCGCCTCACAGCAAGAAGGTCCTGGGTTCGAGCCCTGGGGCTGGCGAGGGCCTTTCTGTGTGGAGTTTGCATGTTCTCCCCGTGTCCGCGTGGGTTTCCTCCGGGTGCGCCGGTTTCCCCCACAGTCCAAAGACATGCAAGTTAGGTTAACTGGTGACTCTAAATTGACCGTAGGTGTGAATGTGAGTGTGAATGGTTGTCTGTGTCTATGTGTCAGCCCTGTGATGACCTGGCGACTTGTCCAGGGTGTACCCCGCCTTTCGCCCGTAGTCAACTGGGATAGGCTCCAGCTTGCCTGCGACCCTGTAGAAGGATAAAGCGGCTAGAGATAATGAGATGAGCTGAGAAACTGAAGAAATAAATTGTGGTTTGAATATGCAACTGTGTTTTAACTGCACAACAAAATGAGTGTGTGGAGGTGGTGATGTTGCCTGTTGTTATATTTAGTTAACACATTTACTGTATGTTAGGAATAAAACATGATAAAACAGTAAAACAGTGTGCTGTTTTGGGGAAATAGTGAATAATTATTAATCAACATTCTTTTACAATAACAGCAACTCCTAAACTTTTTTATTTCTCCACCAATTTGCCATTGCTAACAATTCTTAGTTTATAAATAGATACATTACACTTCTAAACATTTACATGTTACTTTTTTTAACCATTTACATTTAATTAATGTTGCAGAAAATCCACAAGACAAGGTACTTCCTGTTACTTATAACATATAAACAGTCATTCCCTCACCAACTTTGCTTTTTTTCCCTCTCTTGATATTAATAAAGAGGGGAAAAAGCTTGTATTGTTACAGAGAAAAGTCTTCTGTCCTGAAGCCTCTCCTGTGGGGTAAAATGTACTGACAAATGACAAGACTCCTGAGACTCCTTCTAAATAATCAGCACCTTCCAGAAAGCTTCACCATATACTATGTATTTCAAAAAGTTAATCGTTTGAAATCCAAATTAACTATTTAGTTATTCATCATCAAAAGGAATTGAAGAATGTGAGCCCAGACACATCATTGGGTCCTGGGAGGTGATAATGGCACATTCACTAATTAAATTAAGGAAAAGCTGAATACACACTGCACTAACTCCTCCCTAAAGCTTCACTAACTCCTCCCTAAAGCTGCACCAACTCCTCTCTAAAGCTTCACTAACTCCTCCCTAAAGATTCACTAACTCCTCCCGAAAGCTACACCAACTCCTCCCTAAAGCTTCACTAACTCCTCCCTAAAGCTGCACCAACTCCTCCCTAAAGCTGCACCAACTCCTCCCTAAAGCTACACCAACTCCTCCCTAAAGCTTCACTAACTCCTCCCTAAAGCTGCACCAACTCCTCCCTAAAGCTGCACCAACTCCTGTCTAAAGCTTCACCAACTCCTCCCTAAAGCTTCACTAACTCCTCCCTCAAGCTTCACTAACTCCTCTCTAAAGCTGCACAAATTCCTCCCTAAAGCTGTACCAACTCCTCTCTAAAGCTTCACTAACTCCTTCCTAAAGCTGCACCAACTCCTCCCTAAAGCTTCACTAACTCCTTCCTAAAGCTGCACCAACTCCTCCCTAAAGCTTCACTAGCTCCTGTCTAAAGCTTCACCAACTCCTCCCTAAAGCTTCACTAACTCCTGTCTAAAGCTGCACCAACTCCTCCCAGAAGCTGCACCAACTCCTGTCTAAAGCTTCACCAACTCCTCCCTAAAGCTTCACTAACTCCTCCCTCAAGCTTCACTAACTCCTCTCTAAAGCTGCACTAACTCCTCTCTAAAGCTTCACTAACTCCTCTCTAAAGCTTCACTAACTCCTCCCTAAAGCTGCACCAACTCCTCCCTAAAGCTGCACCAACTCCTCTCTAAAGCTTCACTAACTCCTCCCTAAAGCTGCAACAACTCCTCCCTAAAGCTGCACCAACTCCTCCCTAAAGCTTCACTAACTCCTCCCTCAAGCTTCACTAACTCCTCTCTAAAGCTGCACAAATTCCTCCCTAAAGCTGTACCAACTCCTCTCTAAAGCTTCACTAACTCCTTCCTAAAGCTGCACCAACTCCTCCCTAAAGCTTCACTAACTC
This sequence comes from Neoarius graeffei, assembly GCF_027579695.1. Classification (NCBI taxonomy): domain Eukaryota; kingdom Metazoa; phylum Chordata; class Actinopteri; order Siluriformes; family Ariidae; genus Neoarius; species Neoarius graeffei. Next base: position 55,272,268 of record NC_083579.1, read on the forward strand.
CTTCCTAAAGCTGCACCAACTCCTCCCTAAAGCTTCACTAGCTCCTGTCTAAAGCTTCACCAACTCCTCCCTAAAGCTTCACTAACTCCTGTCTAAAGCTGCACCAACTCCTCCCAGAAGCTGCACCAACTCCTGTCTAAAGCTTCACCAACTCCTCCCTAAAGCTTCACTAACTCCTCCCTCAAGCTTCACTAACTCCTCTCTAAAGCTGCACTAACTCCTCTCTAAAGCTTCACTAACTCCTCTCTAAAGCTTCACTAACTCCTCCCTAAAGCTGCACCAACTCCTCCCTAAAGCTGCACCAACTCCTCTCTAAAGCTTCACTAACTCCTCCCTAAAGCTGCAACAACTCCTCCCTAAAGCTGCACCAACTCCTCCCTAAAGCTTCACTAACTCCTCCCTAAAGCTGCACCAACTCCTCCCTAAAGCTACACCAACTCCTCCACCAACTCCTCCCTAAAGCTACACCAACTCCTCCCTAAAGCTTCACTAACTCCTCCCTAAAGCTTCACTAACTCCTCCCTAAAGCTGCACCAACTCCTCCCTAAAGCTTCACCAACTCCGCCCTAAAGCTTCACTAACTCCTCCCTCAAGCTTCACTAACTCCTCTCTAAAGCTGCACTAACTCCTCCCTCAAGCTGCACTAACTCCTCTCTAAAGCTGCACTAACTCCTCTCTAAAGTTGCACTAACTCCTCTCTAAAGCTGTCCTAACTCCTCTCTAAAGTTGCACTAACTCCTCTCTAAAGCTGTCCTAACTCCTCTCTAAAGTTGCACTAACTCCTCTCTAAAGCTGTCCTAACTCCTCTCTAAAGCTGTCCTAACTCCTCTCTAAAGTTGCACTAACTCCTCTCTAAAGCTGTCCTAACTCCTCTTTAAAGCTGCATTAAGTCCTCCCTAAAGCCAAGGGCACAGATAGCACGGGGGACGGGGGGGACATGTCCCCCCCAGATTTATAGTGACCCCCATCTGTCCCCCCTACCCACCGTCCCTACGTAAGGCGCCACACATAGGTAGAAAAAGTGAGGATTAATGTTCTGTTAGTTAGACTAACTTACACTGCAGCACAAAGTTGAAATGGCAGCAGCAACAGCCTTGTCAGTGATCAATCCACATTTTCCCCTTCTTGAATCGGTGTAGGCTGGAGCAGATCCTTGTAGAGTTGGGAAAGCAAGGTGTTCATTTTCCACGTAATTCTGGGTTAATAACACTGCACAGCTCATCCATTTGATAGCAGTGGTGTTTCTGCTGCGACTAATGGTGCGTTCAGTTGTACTCGTAAGTTGGAAGTTTGAATTCGGAAAACCATTGAAATCACGGTAACCATAGTGATCATAAACAACTGTCTAATGACCGAGCTGGTGATCTTTCTGCCACATTAAGCCAGAGAAGAGGGGGAAAAAAATCACAGCGTTTGTTTCAAGAACCAAAAGATGTAAATATCCTATGCCTGTTGCCTTTCCCAGATGTGACAAATACTTGTTTTGTAATGTTGAGTAGCTAGTCTGATAATAATAAGAAGGAATTTGGACTTACCTGAAGTAGGCTAAATGTAAAATAACAGCATTCTAGGCTGTAGGTGAATATCTTTTAATGTTGTTATTTTTATGTATAATGTTATTTTAGTAAGCAGCAACTGTTAACTGAAATTATGAGATTCAAGATGTTAACATTGTCCTCCTGGCCTGCAGGCAATCCCTGGTGGGGTCAACAATGAAAAAACAAAAAACAATTACAGCGTTTTTTTCAAAAACTGAGCAATGTTGACCAGGTAGGCCTTTGTCTACCAATGTTCATTCAGTTAGAAAACTCACAATTCGAATGTATATTGAAGCTTCAGTACACACACACATTTTGTGTGTATATATATATGTATGGGTGGCACGGTGGTGTAGTGGTTAGCACTGTCGCCTCACAGCAAGAAGGTCCTGGGTTCGAGCCCCGTGGCCGGCGAGGGCCTTTCTGTGTGGAGTTTGCATGTTCTCCCCGTGTCCGCGTGGGTTTCCTCCGGGTGCTCCGGTTTCCCCCACAGTCCAAAGACATGCAGGTTAGGTTAACTGGTGACTCTAAATTGACCATAGGTGTGAATGTGAGTGTGAATGGTTGTCTATGTGTCAGCCCTGTGATGACCTGGCGACTTGTCCAGGGTGTACCCCGCCTTTCGCCTGTAGTCAGCTGGGATAGGCTCCAGCTTGCCTGCGACCCTGTAGAACAGGATAAAGCGGCTAGAGATAATGATATATATATATATATATATATATGCATTTACACAAAATGGAATCATTTGCTGACAGCTCAGTCCCCCCCAGTTCAAAAATCCTATCTGCGCCCCTGCCTAAAGCTGTCCTAACTCCTGTCTAAAGCTGTACTAATTCATGTCTAAAGCTGTACTAACTCCTTTGTAAAGCTGTACCAACTCCTCTCTAAAGCTGCACTAATTCGTCTCTAAAGCTGTACTAATTCCTCTTTAAAGCTGCACTAACTCCTCCCTAAAGCAGTCCTAACTCCTGTCTAAAGCTGTACTAATTCATCTCTAAAGCTGTCCTAACTCCTTTTTACAGCTGCATTAACTCTGCTTTAAAGCTGTACTAACTCCTCTTTAAAGCTGTACTAACTTCTTTCTCACAGGTTTTTTTGCTTGATATGATTTTTAGACCCTGATTTGGTTACAGTTTTGATGGCGACTACAAAGTCACTCCGGGTTCGGCTGTCTGCGAAATGCTGTCAATGTCACAGTGAAAAGAATCTCTATTGCGACGCATTTTAATTTGTATTTAATAGAATATACAAATGTATCGTCATTCTACCTGACTCTGTTCTGGTGTTGGAACCTGTCTCTTTTGGCAGCACAATTACTTTGATCACTGTTGACAGGCAGTTTTTACGGTCTGTCACATCCAGTCTAGCTTAATTAGTCTCATCTCAGTCTATTAGCATCTCAGACGTTCAAGGCTTCTTTAGGTTCAATGACAGTAGGGACTGTCTGAGGGAAAGGTTTATTTTGTGATGAGCCACAACAGTGAATTCTTGCAGAGTGTCTGTAAAATTTCTCAAGCCACTTCAATATTAAGTTCATATCAGGTTTCATCTCAAAGAGCCTTTCGCATCATCTGCCATTTGTCATGCCACTAAACTTCCCCTTGGACCTACCAGTGGGTTCTGAACGTGCTCTATTCTCACTTGGCCCAGAAACCTGATGCTCCAACTGGGAAAATGTCAGACTTGTAGAAGAGGGAATCACACTTCATATGAGGCCGATCTCTTTTTGGTAACCCAGTTTTTGAGTATTAGTAGCACACAGTGTCAAGGGCTCAGCGCTAATATTTTAGAGAATTTTTTTTTTTTTTTACCTGGAACATTTGACTTCAGTGCACGACCGTACTATTAATTTTAAGTGGAATAAGCAGTTGCTTGGGGCCCACGTTCGACCAGGGATCCATGTGACTTTTAAAATAGATATGCAAAAAAAACCTCTTTTCTTATAATTTGGCAACGCTTGTGGTATGAAGCCAATCTGCAGTTTATGTAACTAAATTAAGTAACTTGCATAACCAACATTAGAAGATCACAAAGCAGCAATCACAAACACGTAAGAAATTAACACTAACTAATTGGATTTAGTCAGTTTGTCTGCTTTCTTGCTTCCACTTGTTGACGTTAGTGGTTAACTATCAAGCTGGCTAGTATCTAGAGTAAGATGTGTTAGGCTGACACATGTTAAGTTGACAGCTCATTAAGAAGAAGAAGCAGCAGCCACCTTTACTTGTCACATGTACACACAGTGAATTTCCTCCTCTGCATTTAACCTATCTCACTGCAAAAAATAAAAATCTTAGGAAGTTTATTTGTCTATTTTCAAGTCAAAACATCTAGCCACCCTTATTATAAGACATAATTGCCCAACGAGCAAAACCTCATTTAGCTAGAAAGGCTAGTTTTTAGACAGTCCATCTTGAAAATCTTGTATAGACAAAATGTCTTGAAAAAGTCTTATTTGGAGCACCTTTGAAAATAAAACAAGTTTTTTTTTTTTAAACAAGTAAGTACATTTTGGACATTTTGTCAAATGCGGTTCATCTTGTTTCAAGAAAAAAAAACAAAGTACCGTATGCTTGTTTTGGGAATAAATGAACTTTACTGAAATCTTTGAATCTAGTGCCCCCAAAATGCATTGTTGTGGCTCAGGTGGATAAGGTGCCATACCATAAATCTGGGGAACTGGGTTTGATTCTGATCTGAGGTCATTTCCTGTCTCTACACTGTCCTATCCAATAAAGGTGGAAAAGGCCCCAAAAAAATCTTAAAAAAAAAAAGAATGGCTAAATGTAAGAAGTACGATCTTGTTATAAGAACTATTTTGATTATTTTGAGTTAATCAGATCTCGCATAATAAGTTCCCCAATCTTATTTTGGAATTATTTCATCTAAAAATATGTTAGATTTTTCATCTTACTTTAAGAAATCTTACCAAGTCAAATTTGACTAGTTCCATTGGCAGATTTTTTTTCACCTGATTCAAGCAAATATGCTTTGTTTTAATCTTTTATTTCTTATTTTTGAAAGGCCATTTTTTGCAGTGCTGAAGCAGTGAACACACATGCATACCCATGGGCAGCTATGCTACAGCACCTAGGAAGCAGTTGGGGGTTAGCCTTGCTCAAGATACAGAGGAAGAAGAAAGTGTTGTTCATTCACTCAACTCCCATTACATTTTTCCTTGTCAGTCCCAGGAAACAAACCAGCGACCCTTTGGGCACAAGGCTACTTCTCTAACCTCCAGGCCACGGCTGCCCTATTATTTTGTTATCACAGGAGTAGCCTTTTGACTTTAAAGATAAGCGCTGCTCAGGTGGGTCTTTTCATAACTGTAGCAATTCAGATGATCACAACAAGTGAAGAATGATTTCAATCCTGTCACCCTGCTAAGTAGCCTAATGGTGTAATGATTATTTTTCAGGTGCTGTAAGCATGGGCGCCACCAGGGGAGGGAAAGGTTAGAACAATTCTAGGGGCCCAGCACTGCCATGGGGCCCTTTAAGGGGCTGATAATATGCTTTTAATGATTTTAATAAGACTTTTGAAATAACAACAATGCAATATTCCATCTGGTAAAATGAGCTAATTGAACAAAGTTGTCTATTTCTTGAGTTCTTCAACATATTGTCATTTAACCCTCCCCCTTTTGCGAAATGGTACGGTCCAGTTCTGGTAGAAGCGCGATGCGTTAAATCTGTGTGCTGATCAGTGCAACGCTACTTGCTGCTGTGTCGCGGTGCAGCAGCCAGCAGTGGAGTGCGTACAGTCTATGATCGCTAAATATGAAGAGTGGCTGTCAAAAACGTAAAGAAAGGCAGCTGAAAGCTGAGAGGGACCAGAGAGGCAGGCAACTGGTCACTCAGTTTTTCCCAAAGAAAGGTAGCTATCGCTCACATGTGTGTTCAAAATATTAGCGAATGGTAAATGAACAGTATGAACGTGGTTGGATTAGCCTATCAAGAGAACACTTTTACAGTTTGTACAGTGACATTTTTTCCATTTTTTCATTTGTGATTGTAAATGCACCAGAATTAGTCACTGACCAGTTTTCATCTAGTCCCTGGTAGGTCAATACATAAAATGTAATAACAAAGTCACAAACTCAAGGTCCATGGGCTATCAAAAGTCAAATAATGACAATAGTGCAATTGTGACGAGGGTGGGCAAAGTTGGGGGGCCCAAAATTCTAATCTTTCATGGGGCCCAAAATTTCTGGCGGCGCCCCTGGCTGTAAGGAAATATTTTGCGGTTTCATCAGCATTAGAACCAACTGAAAGTGGATTTTCTCCCCATTTTCTCCCACGTACTGTATACTCTTTGTCAATTCTCACCCACCACCCAGCTCTCTCATCATAAGACAACCTTCACACTCCTTGGTTGGTAGCAAGCACATGCTTCCTCTAAAGTCCTGTTTACACTTGGTGTTAAAATGCATCTTATGTGATCAGATCACAAGTGGACAACGGAGACATTTCGCTATTTACGCCTGTGTGTATCATACATCTCCAAGGTGTCCAGGTGACCACTTGTGTTCAGGTTTTGTTCCTGCCTACATCACTTCTGGCAGAAGTTCAATGGGTCTTGGGCACAGTTATGTTAAAAACATTAAAGCTGCAACATGACATCATTATTTTCTTGCACGCCAACCACTTTTGAGGTTGTCGTCCCAAAATGATGGAATGCCCTGCCCATCCATCTCAGGTTTACTGTCTCTGTGGACTGTTTTAAAAGGCAGCTGAAGACTCACTTGTTTAAACAAGCATTTGGGTAAAATTCCTGGCTAATCTCTCATCATTCCTTATGCATTTTTGTTGTTGTTCTTGTGTATTATTTATTTTATTATTTGTGATTGTATTCATGTGTTATCTCTATTTTATTTGCCCTTGTAAAGCACTTTGTGACTTTTGTCTGTGAAAAGCACTATATAAATAGATTTTATTTACTTACTTGCGTACGGGGTGGCACGATGGCGTAGTGGTTAGCACTGTCGTCTCACAGCAAGAAGGTCTGGGTTCGAGCCCCGTGGCCGGCGAGGGCCTTTCTGTGCAGAGTTTGCATATTGTCCGCGTGGGGGTGCTCTGATTTCCCCCACAGTCCAAAGACATGCAGGTTAGGTTAACTGGTGACTCTAAATTGACCGTAGGTGTGAATGGTTGTCTATGTGTCAGCCCTGTGATGACCTGGAGACTTGTCCAGGGTGTACCCCGTCTTTTGCCCATAGTCAGCTGGGATAGGCTCCAGCTTGCCTGCGGCCCTGTAGAACAGGATAAAGCGGCTAGAGATTTATTTATTTATTTATTTAAAGGTTTATTTATCAGGGACAATGCACATTAATAAAACATTTAAACAAATGTAAATATGCCAGAATTAGCCAGAAGGCTATTTTGCATCTGCTGTCCATGCATAATCCAGATAATGAGATGAGATACTTACTTATGTACATCAGTGCTTCTGTCCATTTTTTCGAGCATTGGCACGATGTCACCAAAGCAACCACAGTGTCCTGCACTGATGACATATTTTCCTCTTATTTCTTTCTCGGGGATGCATCAGGACACATTAGTGTTTACACTACAAAAGATATGTAGTCAAATGCATCCAAGACCACCTCAGCAAGCAGTTTGAGTGATTCGATCACAAGTCGTCTTGGTGGTCATTTACACTTTATTTAGCGCTGTCCACTTGAGATCTGTTCACACAAGACACATTTTAGAATCAAGTGTAAACAGGGCCTAAGATATGTGAAGCCAGCTACCATATCGTTTCTGAACTGCTGCTTATTTTGCGTCAGTGTAGCACACTGTTTCTCAAAGTGTGGTCCGCGGACCACTGGTGTTCCGTGAGTTGATGTCGTCGTAAAATATCACGTTTTATCAGTGTTTCTCAAATCGCCTACGTGACTCCAAAAGCAAAAGTTCTGAGTAGCACAGATGAGTTGTTTTCTATATTGAATAAAGTCCAATGTAAATTCCAATAGTAGCCTATTATTTGAATTTGTCTGACATGAAGCAAGCCAACAGTTTTGCGACACTGCCTATAGCTACGTCAGTTTAGGTTACACTTTCATATCAACGTTACCTCTGAATGTGGAAGGAATGTGAAATGCGGAGAAACTGCGAGTAACCAAATTAGACTTAGCATCAAACTGTCAAAAAGATAATGGATCGGTGGCTGAAGACCAGGTCAGTCAAAAGAAAAGCACAAGAAACATCTGACACGAAAGACATGATGATTCTTTGTTTGAGAAAACAAAGCAGCGCAACCGGATCAATGTGGCCGCTAATATGAGATTAAAACTGTCCAGTTTGGAGCCAGACACTGCTTCACTGATGTATCAGAATAAGCAGCACCATTCTTCCCATTAAGAGAAGGACAACAATGAGTGAGTCGGCTGTACTATTTGTAAAACTGTCATTTCATCAGTGTGTAATATATTGTTGTAATATACTGTTGAAGTAGGCTCATTGTTTTTTGTTTGGGATATTTAGGGAGTTAGGTGGTCTATGAATTTTTTTTTATGGATAAAGTGGTCCTTGGTCTGAAAAAGTTTGAGAAACACTGATGTAGCATAACACGCCCCGAGGAAAGAACTGTCAGCCCTCTTTCTCATGCTTGAGATAGTTGTCGCTTAGAGACCCCAAGTGTTCATCAATGGACCTGCTTCGGTAAAGTATTTTCACACAGAGCGTAATTTAAAGGCAGTTGCGAAGATGTCCCTTTGCATTTTAAGCATGTCACTCGCTGTACACCTCATTTTGCTTCAACACAAAATCCTCATAACCACCAGCAGCACGATGTCTCTTTTCATTTGAGAAATTTTACAATATGTTCCCTTCTTCAGCATGGAAGAAAATGTTCAAATATGGAGACTCTTTTATAACCGGGAGCTGAATATTGAAGTGTACGCTGTGTAGAAACAAACATAATCCACCTTGCAGTCACAAAATGCCATTTTACTGTACAAAATGACACACACACACACACACACACACACACACACAAAACACAAACCCGGCTTCAACAATGATCCGCAAATAACACTGTGAACTCTACTCAAATGGACAGCCCTTTTCTGACCTTCTCAAACTGTCACTGAGGACAAAAGACTACGCAGGCCTCCAAGGAAGAGAATAATAGTTTTAATACATACCTCTTTCACTGTCAGAAATAGAGGTACAGTAGGAGTCTATTTCTGTCCCCCAAGGTACAATCTACCTTATTGTACCCATTATTGGACCACAAGGTAACTGTGTGTCCCTTTTTAGGAGAAGAAACTGCTTGTTCCCAAGCAGTGTATTATGGGTGCAAATAAGTGCCCCAGGGACAAGCCTTTATTTTCCAAGAGTCTTCGTCGTCCATGTAGTCTTTTCTAGTTGCTTTTTTGTTGTTGTTCTACTTCAAAATAATCTGATTGCTCGAGCAAACAATGAGTATTTAACTAACAGATGTGGTTATAACAGCTCTATCAATACCTAACTCAGTAATGCAGCTGACCAAACATATAATGCAGTGTATTTCTTCATACTTGATTTTAAAATATTAATTGGTTTTCAATCACCTGAAATTAAGTCTAACTGGCATGTCTAGAATATTTTTAAGTTCCCCTTTCAGGCAATCACTTGTAGAAATATTGTTTGGAGAAAACCTGATGGATTCAGGATTCATGATTGGTGATCATTTGATCATCAGCAGTGATGTTTCTCAAGTGAACAGCTGTGAAAGGATCTGCTTGAGGCTTGGCCTCAGCTGCTGTTTGTGCTGCATCGTTCTTTAATCTGTTTGATTTTATTTATTTTTCTCATTCCTCATCAGAAACCCAGGTGCAGCACAAACAGCACTACAGTAAACCTGTTCGGCTGTTTATCACAGCCCTGGAGTATTACACTGTACTGTGTGTATAGATCACTGAGACATATTGACTATAACTGTATCCAAGTCACAGTGAAGACCTCCCTGCCACTAAATTATGAATTCCTGTATCGATAATGTTGAATTTATGAGATTTGAATCAATATTTTCCATCTCTGTGTAAAATTTTAATTATAATACATGAACTTTGAATGAACATATGCTGCCAAAAAAGATCTCATCAGTGACACAAGGAAAATGTAGGACTGTAGGTAATACTGCTGTAAAAAGAGTGCGCTGGAAAACCTGATTGGGATATGATCTTGTCTTTATGTTAAATAAAGTTGTCTGAGAGCTTTCTACCATGCATTAACACATTCATTTTTGATTAGAGTTGATCTGATTCCATTGACTGATGACACTGAAAAAAGCATCAGCCAATTATTAGATTGAAAAAAGTAAAAAGTTAAAATATGTCAAATAAAATACTCTATAAATTGACTGTACATGTGTGTAGGTGAAATAAGTAAGGAATGGCACACACTAGGGCATGCTATTATAAGAAAATAATCAATGAAGGAGTGGTGAGATATAACCTGGCACAAAATAATTCTGTTTCTCTTATACCACAGCAAACTGTTCACAGTTTTGTAATTAAGGAATGGCATGCCATGTCTTTAATTGGTTTAGGTACATTTAATGTTTAGGTGCATTTAATGTCGGCACAGTGGTGTAAGAAGGGTCTGGGTTTGAGTCCAGTGGCCGGTGAGGGCCTTTCTGTGTGGAGTTTGCATGTTCTCCCCGTGTCTGCGTGGGTTTCCTCCAGGTGCCCCGGTTTCCCCCAAAGACATGGAGGTTAGGCTAATTGGTGACTCTAAATTGTCTGTAGGTGTGAATGTGAGTGCAAATGGTTATTTGTCTCTATGTGTCAGCCCTGCAATGACCTGGTGACTTGTCCAGGGTGTACCCTGCGTCTCACCCATAGTCAGCTAGGATAGGCTCCAGCTTGCCTGCGACCCTGCACAGGATAAGTGGCTACAGATAATGGATGGATGCATTTAACGTCCAAGACACATTTTCCTGTTGTCACTTACATTAAATCAACTATAAACAGCTGTTCCCTCGACAGCCTCTGGTTTTGTTTTTTAAGTTAATGAGACAAAAAACAGGTTACAACTTTTCATGTTTCCTTTTTCGAACAATGTGCGGTGTATTGTAATGTCTTAGCTCTTTATGTTATTTTATTTAGTTATTTTTTGTCACTTTCTCGTTGTCTTTCTTTTGTATGTACAAATAGTTACATACATTTTTTATACATGTTTGAAATAAAAATAAATTCATTCAAAAAAAAATAAATTCAATTCATGTTACAGAAAAACTAGAAAACCGTCCTGACATCCGACACTCCTTCCATAGATAGATAGATGTCTCCATACCGAAAGCTTCGCCATATCATATTCTTCATCACATAACATATCGTTAATCTGTTTATTATTAGTCTTAGATTATACATTTTTTTTACCCACCATAAAAATCCCTATGAATGTGTGGCAGCGGGGGTGTGGTCAAGAATCGGTCTGTGACAGGAGGGCGGAGTCAGGGAAGGCAAGTGGCAGAATCACTACACCTGTCGTTAATTAATGTGTTTGTGTGTCTTCCCAGTGACCGCGCCCTATTTAAGGAGAGAGAGCGAGAGAAGAGGGAGCTCTCTCCTGAACCAGACGGCTGATGTGTGTGCGTGTGTCTGAGTGTGTGAGAGTGTTTATAAAAGCTGAAAAGCTGAATAAAAGAGAGTTTTGTGAACTCAGTTCTGGCCTGCTTCTGTGCTCCACCCACCTACATGAACTGTCACAGAATGCATTACTATAGAAACCTATAGAAACTATAATATATTATCCATAACTTTCCTGAACTCTGACCTTTCCCATGATTCATTGTTGTATCATAACAGAAGCCGGTATCTTTCTTCCGCTCCACTGTGTTGACGTTTGTAGCTAACATGAACTGCTAGGTAGGTAAGATCGAAGATGACTAAAAGATGGTTACACGAGTCCAATTTTCTGACGTGCTCTGGGAATAATACAATCAAAATGCCCCAACATGAAGTTGTGTTCCAATGTCAACTACGTTGATCTCATCTCATTATCTCTAGCCACTTTATCCTGTTCTACAGGGTCGCAGGCAAGCTGGAGCCTATCCCAGCTGACTACGGGCGAAAGGCGGGGTACACCCTGGACAAGTCGCCAGGTCATCACAGGGCTGACACATAGACACAGACAACCATTCACACCTACGGTCAATTTAGAGTCACCAGTTAACCTAACCTGCATGTCTTTGGACTGTGGGGGAAACCGGAGCACCCGGAGGAAACCCACGTGGACATGGGGAGAACATGCAAACTCCACGCAGAAAGGCCCTCGCCGGCCCCGGGGCTCGAACCCAGGACCTTCTTGCTGTGGGGCGACAGCGCTAAGCACTACACCACCGTGCCACCCATATGATATAATAATTCATATAATATAATTGCCTTGTGGCCATGACTATTGTCAGAGCTGCAGCTATAGAGAATTAATCAATACTTTTTGACCAATCAAACTCCAGAATCAGATTCAAGAATTCACTAGAGCTGTTAATAAACAGCAAACTATTACTTATTACATTAACTAAGAAAAGCCTACTGGCTAAGAAAGCTATGCAGGTAATTAAACCAGTGTGTGCGTGTGTTAGGGAGAGCAGTGCTTACAGAATTGCTGACTCATGGTTGTCTGTGGCAGATTTGTGTTGGCTGTCTAGCCTGTATATTGTAACAGGGCACAAATCTGACTGAGCTTCAACTATTCACCCACTTCATATCTAAAAGCACGTGGTGACCTTTTTAGCTTAACTTTTGAGACATTTTCTTTCTTTGTCATCTCATTTTCTTAATTTCCTTCATGCATTAATTACCCAGAAGCTTAAAGATTTAAAGAGTCAGAGCTCAAGATATGTCATTCTTTTTTTTTTTGTTTAATGGGCTGTCATACATTTATCTAACATACAAACAAGTGGCAAATGAAAAGGGGGAAAACATAAAGTGGCTTAGTGACGTGTTTGTTCACCACAAGCCACTAGATTGGGTGGTGTAGTAGTTAGCACTGTCACTTCACAGCAAGAAGGTTCTGGGTTCGAGCCCAGCAGCCGACGGGGACCTTTCTGTGTGGAGTTTGCATGTTCTCCTTGTGTCTGCGTGGGTTTCCCCCTGCTGTTCAAAAACATGTGGTTAGGTTAACATGCTGAAGTGCCCTTGAGCAAGGCACCTAATCCCCAACTGCTCCCCGGGTGCTGTAGTATAGCTGGCCACTGCTCTGGGTATGTGTGTGTGTGCTCATTGCTCACTTGTGTGTGTGTGTGTTCACTGCTTCAGATGGGTTAAATGCAGAGGATGAATTTCACTGTGCTTGAGTGTACATGTGACAAATAAAGGCTTCTTCTTCTGACATAGATACTGTGCTGGAGGAATGAACACCATTCTTCCAAAAGATATTACCTCATTGGGCGTTGTGATGATGGTGATAGAGAACACTGTTCACCTGGGTTGAGAATAGTTGGTCATACGATATGATTTACATAATTTTCATATCGTCAAACCATCCAGTGAGCCCTGTTCCCCTGTAGATGGGGGTATTGTAACTCAGAAAGAGAGAATTCATATCTGGAAAGAAATGTCACATCAGAGGACAAAGGTGATCAGTCAGAATAGCTTTGCAGTGACGCTTCCCTCTAAGGGGACAAGGGGACCCAAAACATGCCAGAAAAATACCTCACACAGAATAACAGAGCCACTAGCTTTTCCTTGAATTTAGAAGCTGTCTATAATGATCTCATTTTATCTCATTTTGTAACATAAGCGAGCTGATAAACATGTTTATAAAATCTGTTTGATTTGTGTTAACAAGAATGTCCCATAAGAGCCATCTGACTGACATTTCAAACAACACAACTGGCAGCATTATTGCAGTGACTAAGAGAACCCTGTGTGGTTATCAGAAGAGCGTGCATGTGATCTCAACATTCCACACACCTCCTCTCTCTCTCTCTCTGTCTCTCTTGCTGTCTCACTCCTCTCTCGCTCGCTGTCTCACTCCTTCTCTCTCACTGTCTCTCTTGCTGTCTCACTCCTCTCTCTCTCGCTGGCTCACTCCTTCTCTCTCACTGTCTCTCTTGCTGTCTCACTCCTCTCTCGCTCGCTGTCTCACTCCTTCTTTCTCACTGTCTCTCTTGCTGTCTCACTCCTCTCTCTCTCGCTGTCTCACTCCTTCTCTCTCACTGTCTCTCTTGCTGTCTCTCTCGCTGGCTCACTCCTTCTCTCTCATTGTCTCTCTCGCTGTCTCACTCCTTCTCTCTCTCTCTCTCTCTCTCTCTCTCTCTCTCTCACTGTCTCACTCCTCTCTCTCAATGTCTCACTCCTTCTCTGTCTCTCGCTGTCTCACTCCTCTCTCTCTCTCGCTCACTGTCTCACTCCTTCTCTCTCTCTCTCTCTCTCTCTCTCTCTCTCGCTGTCTCACTCCTCTCTCTCTCACTGTCTCACTCCTTCTCTCTCTCGCTCTCTCTCTCTCTCTCTCTCTCCCACCTGTCTTTTTCTGATAGTAGTATAAATGTTCACCTTAAGTGCCCTGACTGGCCCCTCTGAGTCCTGGCTCAAGGCTCAGGTGTGATTTGGCTGCCTCGTGTTTGCTGCAGATATTACTACTCATGTTTGAAAGTTTTTACCTTAAACAGCTCTCCAGGTGAAATAATCTCAGAAATATATTGCCTCTAGTGAGCAAAAATGCTATGCGGTTAGGAAATATAATGCAAAATTCATGTGCCTTAATGTGAAATAGTGTTTTTCCCCCTTTTTTCTGTGAGAATTAGTAAAATGTGTAGTTTCTGCTTGTAGTGTTTCTAGACATGCAGCACAATAACCCTATGATTTATTCAATATCATATAAAAGCCATATCATATAATTTCAAAAACAGTATACTGGGAACCTTGGCTTGTTGCTTCATTTCAGGTTTCTGTTTATATTTTTCTGTTCTAGAAATGAGCTCCACCCCAGCAGGAATCCAACTGCTCAGCCATTTTTAAAAAGGCAACTCGCAAGGAATATAGAGTAGCAGTCAAAAGTTTGGACACGCCTTCAAATTCAATGTTTTTTCTTTATTTTTATTAATTAAAAGTCACATCATGTCTTAAAGTAATGATAGATGTCGTTTCTCTTTACTTAGTTGAGCGGTTCCTGACATAATATGGATTACTACAGTTGTGTAATAGGGCTATTTACTGTATTTTTATTATTTACTGTTTACTGTTTGATCTCAAATGCATTAAGAAGGCAAGAAATTGCACTAATTAACTTTTGACGAGGCAAACCTGTTAATTGAAAAGCATTCCAGGTGACTACCTTATGATGAAGCTGGTTAAGATAATGCCAAAAGTGTGCAGAGCGTCGTCAAGGTAAACAGTGGCTACTTAGAAGAATCTAAAATATGAAACATATTTTGTTTTTTAACACTTTTTGTATACATAATTCTATACAAAACATGTAGACAATAGTCAGAAAAAACTATGAATGAGTAGGTGTGTCCAAAGTTTTGACTGTAATACCTATAATACTGTATATTTTTATCAGAAGGGGTTGCGTAATTTAAAGTCCTACTGTGATGAGATTTTATGAAATTTAAACAACAAACATAAACAGATTCTTCTGATTCAAAGAAAAATATAATATATTGGAAAGTAAATTTCATTTAAATTTTTGAGACAGCTAAAATAGGTCACAAGAAACCTTTCGATTACGTTCATTATGTCTTATATTAAATATAGTTAGTTTTTTTTTTTTTCTTTTTTATCAGACATCTAATTTTTGGGTTTGTTTACCTGACATGTTTCGACGTACAACTTCCGTCTTCCTCAGAGTGTCACCGGATGTTAATTGGAGGTCACAAGAAATCTGGATTTTAATATTCGGTATTTCACTGTCGGCCATGTTTATTTTGCATATGTACGCCTGCTCAAAAGAGTCAGTGGTAGCAACCGTAAGACTGAACTATGATGTCATACACTCAACCTTCTGCTCAAGCTACACAAAAAATATAATGAAGTTTTACAGTATCTTCCAGTAAACATGAGATTTCTTTAATTTTTTCTTTGGATTGTTTTTCTTTGGATTATTTGGATAATTCTGAATGCAAATCCCCTTCAGATGGTCCAGAGTTTGAAAACAGTAGTTTTAACACTGTAACCACCATTGCTTCAGAAGAAGAAGAGGATCTTGGTGATTTTCGGTTGTTATGGTGAACACTTGCCTGACCATCTTTAAGGTAAAAACAAAGGTTTTAAAATCAAGGATGAAAATTATTATTTTAGCTAGTTTGGACAAAATCGTCTCCAAGAGAACATCTGATTTTGATATCTCACCTTCTGGTGTTCTCTGGAATTAACAATAAAGACTTCAGTTTTCCAGCTCATTGGTACGACTTCAACAAGTATTCTTCAACATCTTTTGACATGGTGTGCTCTTGTAAAGCATGAGCTGTTGAAATGTACTGTACAAACCCCAAAACATACATCAAGATGAACATTTTTTCAACATAGTGTGACAAACTTTATCCACTTCAAGCAATCTGTCTCGTTTAGTGGCCGTCACATCCACACTAAGCACACTCTGAGTTGCTATGCACGTGCATGCTGCTCTCAGGATGACAAGGACTAATTATAGACACCTATTGAGGATCAACGCGCAATCACGGCACGTGGATATAAAGACTCAGACAACACACAGGACTTTGCGAAGTATACACTCTGTTCCTAAGTGTTCATTGTTACCAAGCCATTTGTATTCCGTATTGCTGTTCAGGTTGTGACTTTGTTTTGTTTATTTGATTCTCCCTCTTGTCTGTGCCTCCGATACTCTGTTCGCACCTCGCCTAACCATTGCTCATTTGTCTACTCTGGGTTTGCGTTACGATTTGGATCTGTCTGCCTGCATGTTTTTAAATAGACACGCTTTCTGTGATTACCTCCGTTCATCCACCTCATCAATACAATACCTGACAGTGGCAAGTTATGGATTGAAATCCCTGCCTCAAGATCGGCTATGTTGCTAAAGTCTTGCACAACACAATGACTTGGAGACATCTTTTACATTACAAAAGCTTTTTTTTTTTTTAAATCGTGATTTTCAGGTCTACGTAGACTTAAAATTGCAACTTTTACACACTAGCATTACATATGACTTGTGTTTTGGTTGAATGTATAACATCACCTCCCTGCGTCGACCCATTCCCCTGCTGAGTTCAACAAAATGCAACAGCTGAAATGGTGGTTGTGAAAAACTTGCCTTAGAAAAAGCATTTGTGATACAAATTTCAAGAAAAAAAAATTACATACAGGTTTTATTGAAAGACTAAACATTATAACTGCAAAATTTGAAAGAGTTTCATTGTTTTGGCGTAATCTCATCAAAGTAGCACTTTAAAGCATGTCAGTGTTTTCATTGGGATGTATTGATTATTTCTACACTTTGTTGTTGTTTAAAACACTTCATCTTATTTATTTAACAATGTTATTAATTATCAAATATCTATCTCTTATTGGTTAGTTGTTTTGAGAATCATTGTGCACTACCAATGCAGAACAACATCAAAATCATTTCACTGATTCCCTAGGGATGCTTTGACAGTCTGCAGACTTACTGAGACCCAGGCCATTGCCATGGCGGTGTACTCCAATTCCTTGGGAACAGCGAGTCCTGCGTTTGAACCATGGTCCACAGCTTCAGTGGATCGGGATGTCCTGCATTTGCTGGCCTCTGTGACTGAGACGAATAGCACTGCGGAGAGGTGTTATCTCTCACACTCTCGCAGCAGTGTGCTTCAGGGGCTGCCCTTTGGTGGAGTGCCTACTGTCCTCGCTATCAACCTCGTCCTCTGGCTGGTATGGTATTTTTCTCTCTGCTGCTGTTTACAAACAAATAACAGGTCCCGTATTGGTTTTAGAGATCTGCAGAAGGTCATTGTTTTTTTTTTTGTTTTTTTTTTTAATTGCATTGTTTAGCTTCCATACAAAACGGTTTAATCTAGAACTGTAAAGGATTCTTCAGTTCATCTGGTTATATGCAGAAAACTTCATCAGAGTTTTCCCTGATTACAGAGCAGAGAGAGAGAAGACAGAGAACCCTTTCTAAAAACCCTCAATTATCTAAAGAACCCACGACCATTTTTTTTCTAACAATGTACACACCTGATCAGGCATTGAAGGAACTGGAATAGAACCAAAAATAGGCTGGCTAGAGGAATGGATTGTGAACCTTAGGTCTATGGTGTGTGTATAACAATTGAACGTAATATCTGTGTATTTAAGTAAATTCTCTAACTAAGATCTGTTGCATTACCATCTCATGTAGGTAGTAGGATGCTGATAATTCACAATCCAACAAAGTCTCTATGTGTTCTTTACTGCTCAAATATGCAGTATCGTGCAAAAGTTTTATGCACATCTTTTTTTAAAAAAATGTCAAATAAACCTTCAGAAAATGAACTTGCCATTTCTCTCTCTACAGGTAAAAACCCAGACAGCCTTGATGATGTGTTTATCAGAATATGACCCGTTACTTTTCTTCTTAGTCTATTACTTAAGATGTTACAAAGAAAAGCTGTAAAATCAGAAATTAACATAAATATGAATGTAAATTTATGTTTGGAAACCTGTAACTATTTTTCCTACTGATAGACATCTTTTATGATTTTTAACACATTGCATAGATCCTTACCCATTATTGCTAAAGTAGTATAATGTACAGTACTGTGCAAAAGTCTTAGGCACCCTATTTTTTTCCATACACTTTATCGATTTCTATTTTAGGACTTCTACATTATCAAGTCAGTACAAAAACATGTTGGAGTCCAAACATTCGTCTTCCAGCACAAAATTAAATGTTACAGAAAAAAAAAGAATGCATCTGAGCAGCGTATTACATAAGAGACCACTTTTCAGATGAAAAAAGAAAACATAATGAAGGCTACTGGGTTTTGGTGCAAAATTAAGAAGCGAGTGTGACAGTCAAAGTGTCCAGAAGAACTGTGGCTTGTTCTGTAAGATGCTTAGTAAAACCTACAGCTCATTTCCTTATCAAACTGCACTCGTACCTGAGACTACTTTTTTTTAAAGCAAAGGGTCGTCTCACACCAAATATTGACTTTGTTTTATTTATTATGGCTTACTGCTGTTTATAGTATATTTTTTAATGTTGAAACATTTCATTTCATTATTTTAAGCCATTTTTGCTCTACAGCATTTCTTTACATGTGCCTAAGACTTTTGCACAGTACAGTATGTCTAAAAAAATCCTGGATTATTCCAGGTATAGCCCCATCCAGCCTTATTTTTGTAACAAAGCAGGTTGATTAACTAAACAAAAGCAGAACAAATTTAGTCACTGTCAATGAAAATATTTTATGCAGCTTCAAATTACAGACTTGGTTGCTAAAGAGCAAGGTCCGTAGCTGTGTTCTCATTGTCAAGTCATTGAGTGTATTCATGCTGGAGTCATTACATGAACAGTGTGCATGCTGACCTTACTCCCTGTCAGTTGCCAAGACAACCACTCACCTCCTCCCTCTCCCTCTCTCTCTCCTAAGTTAAGGGCTAATTATTACGACTGCATGTGGGCCGAGAGCACAGGAGGCCTGTATGCAAGAAACTCTTTATTCCCACTTCTTCATACGCTGTGTATTTATGTATATACACAATTCCCAGATTGTTTTTAATTCAAGTGTTTGCACAAAGAAAGAAACTTGAGATAGTACAAGAGTTTAAATATATAAATATGCATAACGGACTCTCAGTTAAACATGTAAAGAAAACTTTAAATATTGTGAAATATCAATAGGTAAATTTCAGCTCTATTAGAGATAATTTAATGATAGAGTCAACAAAGTTGTACATGCACACTCTGATTATTGTTAAACCAGTTAGGTACAGACCTATATTACTCCTCCGACTACTCTTATTAATACAGCATATACAGTGGGGCAAAAAAGTATTTAGTCAGACACCAATTGTGCAAGTTCTCCCACTTAAAAAGATGAGAGAGGCTTGTAATTTTCATCATAAATATACCTCAACTATGAGAGGCAAAATGAGAAGAAGAAAAAAATCCAGAAAATCACACTGTCTGATTTTTAAAGAATTTATTTGCAAATTATGGTGGAAAATAAGTATTTGGTCAATAACAAAAGTTCATCTCAATACTTTGTTATATACCCTTTGTTGGCAATGACAGAGGTCAAACGTTTTCTGTAAGTCTTCACAAGGTTTTCACACACTGTTGCTGGTATTTTGGCCCATTCCTCCATGCAGATCTCCTCTAGAGCAGTGATGTTTTGGGGCTGTCGCTGGGCAACACGGACTTTCAACTCCCTCCAAAGATTTTCTATGGGGTTGAGATCTGGAGACTGGCTAGGCCACTCCAGGACCTTGAAATGCTTCTTATGAAGCCACTCCTTCGTTGCCCGGGCAGTGTGTTTGGGATCATTGTCATGCTGAAAGACCCAGCCACGTTTCATCTTCAATGCCCTTGCTGATGGAAGGAGGTTTTCACTCAAAATCTCACGATACATGGCCCCATTCATTCTTTCCTTTACACGGATCAGTCGTCCTGGTCCCTTTGCAGAAAAACAGCCCCAAAGCATGATGTTTCCACCCCCATGCTTCACAGTAGGTATGGTGTTCTTTGGCTGCAACTCAGCATTCTTTCTCCTCCAAACATGACAAGTTGAGTTTTTACCAAAACGTTCTGTTTTGGTTTCATCTGACCATATGACATTCTCCCAATCCTCTTCTGGATCATCCAAATGCTCTCTAGCAAACTTCAGACGGGCCTGGACATGTACTGGCTTAAGCAGGGGGACACATCTGGCACTGCAGGATTTGAGTCCCTGGCGGCGTAGTGTGTTACTGATGGTAGCCTTTGTTACTTTGGTCCCAGCTCTCTGCAGGTCATTCACTAGGTCCCCCCGTGTGGTTCTGGGATTTTTGCTCACTGTTCTTGTGATCATTTTGACCCCACGGGGTGAGATCTTGCATGGAGCCCCAGATCGAGGGAGATCATCAGTGGCCTTGTATGTCTTCCATTTTCTAATAATTGCTCCCACAGTTGATTTCTTCACACCAAGCTGCTTACCTATTGCAGATTCAGTCTTCCCAGCCTGGTGCAGGTCTACAATTTTGTTTCTGGTGTCCTTTGACAGCTCTTTGGTCTTGGCCATAGTGGAGTTTGGAGTGTGACTGTTTGAGGTTGTGGACAGGTGTCTTTTATACTGATAACGAGTTCAAACAGGTGCCATTAATACAGGTAACGAGTGGAGGACAGAGGAGCCTCTTAAAGAAGTTGTTACAGGTCTGTGAGAGCCAGAAATCTTGCTTGTTTGTAGGTGACCAAATACTTATTTTACCGAGGAATTTACCAATTAATTCATTAAAAATCCTACAATGTGATTTCCTGGATTCTTTCCCCCCATTCTGTCTCTCATAGTTGAGGTATACCTATGATGAAAATTACAGGCCTCTCTCATCTTTTTAAGTGGGAGAACTTGCACAATTGGTGGCTGACTAAATACTTTTTTGCCCCACTGTAAACAAATTTTAAAGCTTTCACATAAAAAGTCAAATTAACAGCAACTATGTAACAGTTCACCTAAGTACGGATTTGTAAACTGGGAAAATGTAATTCTGTAATTTAGTGTTTTTGTTATGGTCTTACTCCTACAGTGTTAGGAAAATTTGCATATTAAATCACAGAGAGGTCAGCTAAGGCTATTAGTCAACCTAAGGTGAAAAATGTGGAATTTTATTTCCAGATTACTTGCTGTTAAATATTTATATCGTACATTTATATCATACATATTGATGTTGATTATTTGTATTTTCCCTGCTAAATAAATAAAAAAGAAAGCATGTATTCTTTGGAAAGGAGCTTTAATATCAGACTTGTAAAATCATGTCACTACTTAATGATAAATTGTCAGTGTGTAAGATGTGGTCATGAAATAATATATATGTTGGGGGGGGGGGTTCCACATACGTACACATGGTAAGAGTATAAACTGGTTCTGTCTGATCTTTTCATGCTGTTTGCTGTAGTTCCTGCTGCTTGTTTTCTCCTGTGTGAGGAAGGCTGCATGGGATTACGGGCGTCTGGCTCTGCTGATGGAGAATGACAGGTACAACAACCTCCACTGAGAACACTCTGTCACATCCTGTACTAAAGAGATGTAGATTAATAATGATAAGGCCTACAGAGTAGGTACACAGAGTGCCACAGTCTTGCCAGCTGTCCTACACATCTAAACAGGCTAATGGGCACACACAAAAAATAAAACGTGTATATCCAGTGATAAAAAAAAAAAATAGTATTCACGTCGTATAAACATTTAGAAAATCACATGTACTCAGCAAAATAATTAATTGGATCTCTTTTTGCATTGTGTATGTCTTTTTTAATTTTCATATATATGTATAATTTTAGGCGGCACGGTGGTGTAGTGGTTAGCGCTGTCGCCTCACAGCAAGAAGGTCCGGGTTCGAGCCCCGTGGCCGGCAAGGGCCTTTCTGTGCGGAGTTTGCATGTTCTGTCCGTGTGGGTTTCCTCCGGGTGCTCCGGTTTCCCCCACAGTCCAAAGACATGCAGGTTAGGTTAACTGGTGACTCTAAATTGACCGTAGATGTGAGTGTGAATGGTTGTCTGTGTCTATGTGTCAGCCCTGTGATGACCTGGCGACTTGTCCAGGGTGTACCCCGCCTTTTGCCCGTAGTCAGCTGGGATAGGCTCCAGCTTGCCTGCGACCCTGTAGAAGGATAAAGCGGCTAGAGATGATGAGATGAGATGTATAATTTTAAATGAAAATGTTTGGGGAGAGCAGGGAGACTTGAGACAAGTTTTCAGCTTTTGTAGATTGTGTGAAATTATTTGCAGGTCACATTCGTATTGCATTAGAGAGTATTTACTATACCCTCTTGCCACAACATTAGTTTCCCAGCTCTTCACATGTACTGGCCTTCAGGCTTCACTTTTTCTGTCATTATTTTTGCAGAGAGACTTGGGACATACTGGGGAGACATGAAACAAAAATAAAATACCTAGGTCTACGTGTTTAATTTTTATTTATTATCAGAACGTGTAGGCAGCACGGTGGTGTAGTGGTTAGCGCTGTCGCCTCACAGCAAGAAGGTCCTGGGTTCAAGCCCAGTGGCTGGCGAGGGCCTTTCTGTGTGGAGTTTGCATGTTCTCCCCGTGTCCACGTGGGTTTCCTCTGGGTGCTCCCGTTTCCCCCACAGTCCAAAGACATGCAGGTTAGGTTAACTGGTGACTCTAAATTGACTGTAGGTGTGAATGTGAGTGCAAATGGTTATTTGTCTCTGTGTCAGCCCTGCGATGATCTGGCGACTTGTCCAGGGTGTACTCCGCCTCTCGCCCATAGGCAGCTGGGATAGGCTCCAGCTTGCCTGCGACCCTGTAGAACAGGATAAAATAATGGATGGATGGATCAGAACGTGTAACATATGAATTGTATGAACACACAGTGCTGGTACAGCGCTAGAAAAATGTCAGTTTACCCAAAACCTGACTCCACAAAACAGTTCCATTCTCAAGAAGGAATGAAATAAGTTTGATCCGTATGCAGGTACACTCACATTTTTAACAAAAAATTTTAAGCAATATAAACCACAAAAAAAACCCTGTAACATGAACTCTCTCAACTCTCCCCATCTGGACATTTAAAAAAACAACAACCCTGAAATGTTTTCCCCTAGAATTTAAATTATACTATACAGTATATATAAATAATACTACATATGGTAACTCCAGGCTGCATTTTTTGTGACTTCCGAATAAATCCCAAATTCACCAGCAGACATTACACCATAGAATGGAGGACTGTTAAGTAGAAAAGTTTTGATTGACAAAAATATATTTAACTGCACCTAAATTGCTGCAGAGTCCAGCTTCATAGCTCCAAAGGAAGTCGGTTACTCTAAGGGGCAACATCTAAATTCTGATGTCATCTAAAACCTGATTGGCTGAAATTAATTTATGGGAATACAAACTGTCCCAAGTGTCCCCTGTCCCAAATCTCCCCGCTCTCCCCTATTGATTATAACATTTTGAAAGGAGACCCCTCATTCACAAATACTTTTCTTGTAGCATCTATACATTTAACATCACATGATCATGTGATAATTGCAAGTATTAGTTATATGCTACACAGAGTAAAAAACACTGCTGTGGCGTACAGTAATATAGCATGTCTGTGACCCTCACTGTGCTCTTTTGCTTTTGATGAATATGGCTGAGATACTGGCACCATCTTGTGGAGAATGTTGCTCCTGATGGCAAGCATTTCTCAAGGCTCTATTTTTGAATACCATAACAAATCTACAAAGTTGTAATTTGAATTTCCTTATATCCCTGGCATAGCTATGGTGATATTTTGTTTTCATATATGTATTCCACCTTATGAGTTAAACTGTAGCTGCTTTTGCTTTGTTGCTATGCACATTTTGCACATGTTGGGCAACTTGACACTAATGTACTATATCTCATTCATATGTTGCAGTGTTCCTCAGTAACTAGGCTGCAGCCCATTAGTGGGCCACGACGCACCATCTAGTGGGCCGCAAATTTTTTTTCCAAGTTTGAAGCCAAATACTAAATAGTTCAAGATGTCGTAGTGACCCAAATCCAGTAGCTGGTTTGCCAAACACTTTTCAAGTGGAATAATTACATTTGTGGGTAAATTAAGAAGAACAAGCTTTTATTTTTGTCACATTCCTCCTCTACATTTAACCCACGGACACACACACAGAGAGAGAGAGAGAGAGAGAGAGAGCACGCACATGTACACACACACACACACACACACACACACACACACACACACACAGAGCGCGTGCAGTGGGTAAAATAAATAAATAAGTTTGTGGGTAAATTATATGGATCTGTGATGCCTGCTGGAAGAGAAGAGCAGGGAGGATTGATAATTGAGCGGCTGTGGTTTGTTTACACCCGATACCAAAACTTGTAGTGTCCTTGCAACCATTGCAAAGATGCGGACAAAAAGCCCAGAAATTCCTCCTTCCCCAGGCAAAATGATACAGGATTTATCTTGTAGTGTCCTGATCCCCAGATCTTTAACCCAGCCATATATAAAGTTGTACGCCTCCATGCTCTTCCAGGTTTTCATCTGTGTGTCCATGTAGAACGATGTCTGCAGCACCAGGTAGTTTGAGGCTTCAGGGAACTTAATGGATAGGTAATTTTCCAACTCAGAATGAATGAATGAATAACTTTATTTAAACATGATAAAGTTGATCAGCAGAGCTGGTGGGGTCGTGCATGTACAGATACAAATAATTACAAATACAAAAGACTAAAAATAAACACAATCTTTAAAAAAAACTTAAAATCTGTTGATTATCTGTTAGTTATCTTCACATTAAGTTAATTAATAGTATGCATAACTATTGTCTTTGTATTTAGTTACGGCTACAATAGGATCAAAATTTATTCTACTACTGTCAAATTTAGCGAGTAAATTTTTCTTTCATAGGAAAAATCTTTCTTTGTTAGTGTGTAAGGATCTAATCCCATTGAGTGGGTTCTATTATCCACTTCTTTTGAGTGTACTTCTTGGTTTTAATAACTTGCTTATTTGCTGTACACAAACATGGAAATAAGTTCTTGTGTTAACCAGACTCCACTTTTGGATCATTAATCCCTTTTGACTGAGAATGCCCTGTATGCATGGTTTGGCTTCTGGCACATCCATTCAGTTTTAAATACAATTCATACAACTAAAAAATGTTTTATTGCATTTATTTAATTCCTGGGCTCCCATCTGTAACAGGGAGTGATGTTGCATCCCATTAATACACTTCACAGTAGATTATTAGATTCTAATAGAAAAGATGAGCCAAAATAATTGGGGATCTTTTTTAATGGGCCCGACTCATTACAAGTATGAATAGGTAGGCCTCAAAGCAGAAAAGGTTCCCTGATATACTGTACCTACGATCGCATTACATTTTTTGTATCTTTTTTTATTTTAAATTGTCTCTTGCTCTTATTTTACATTGTATAACATTAGACAGCAAAGATAAAAAACACATCTTGCTTCTCAAGTCTGCATTTTCTATCCCCGGATTTTTCTTGATCTTAAAAACAAGTGCTTGTGTGTAAAGGCAGGGGTGTGGACGCTGTTGAAAAATTCCATCTTAGATGAGATGTTTCTACTCAAGAATAACCTGGCAACCTCAGAGGCTCGAACTACGCAAAGATGATTTGCCTAATTGGAATGGGGAGGTTTGAAAATCAACTTAAGCAACATGTAATTTATCTCTGAATAGGTCTTCTATCCATTCCTCAGTGGCAGAACTGCTGGCGGCTGGATAGTTTGTTGTTGTTGGTGGTGTTTTGGTCTATTTTCAACTATTGTTCCAAAAAATCTTAAAAGGTTATTTATTTATTTATTTATTTATTTTCAGTACCAGAAAGACTTTCGGTAATTAGGCTAACACGATGTGAAACGTGGTGTTAAATACTAAGACAAACTCTCTCGTTTGCTGGCTCTCTAAGAATGATAAAATTATATCTTTTAAGGCAAGCCAGTAGGGAAAAAATCATTACAAAAATTCAATTTTCAGGGCCAATATCATATCTAAAACAAGGGTAAAGATTTTTATTCATTAAAGTATATGAGCTTATGCTAGCACAAACAATTAACATATACACAAACATGTCCAACATTTATATCGCCTTATGTGCAGGTGGCATGCACTGAGATTGCATATCAGAGATTATGCTGCTTAGATTGCACCTCTGTTTCATCACTCCGTTGCATTAGTCATCGTGGCTCTCCTCAGTAAATTCACTGTAAAGTAACCACCCCACCCCACCCCACCCCACCCTCCCCGCCCTCCGTTGTTTAATGATAAAAGCTTTGAGGTGGAAAAGTTTACGTGCTCTGTTTATTCATGGTACTGTTTGGGGAGTGGAGTTTAGGTTAGCGTTTCATAGAAGACACCATACTCGCTCTCAAAAGATCCGAAAACTAACATTTCAAGAGAAACACTATATTTGTTGATACAGTGCCTTTGTTTTGTTTTGTTTTTTAGCCTGACATCACTTTTCTATGGAGAACAAAGTGAGAAAGAGAAGTCTCCTTCTGAAACCAGTCCCTCAGACTCTGAGACCAAAGATATGGTGGGAGCACACACACACACACACACACACACACACACACACACACACAACACAACAGAAACAAACGTCAGAGAAAGTGACACACTTCCATATCATACTTTTTTTGATTAAATAAAACTGAGCTCAGTAGTAGCGTACTTGTTTTTAATTAAGTGTAGTGGAAGAGCAGTATGAACTCAGGAGCCATCACATGGATCCTCTGTTAAAAAAAAATAAGTACACTTTAAAGCTTTTGCGTGTTTGCCTATGTGCTATAGACGTTTGTCACATTATGACTCACCTTTTCCATATCTGAGGATTCTGCCCCCTGGATTACTTATTGCATGACGGTTCAGCACAGACTCATCAACATTGTGTTTTTATATAGTTCTTTCTGTTTTCTTCTAGCACAAATGGTTCTGACAGATGCTTAGCTAGCCAGACATGCTCTTTTCTCACTTTTTATTTGTCCTAGACCTTTTTATGCACTCGTTGTCTTCTCTTCCTTGTCTTTATAGGGGTTTTGCTCCTGGCTCACGTCTCTCTACCACATGAAGTAAGTGTGCACTAGCTAGTGGTGATGACATCACTCAGTGTTTGGCTTGCTTGCGTTATATCTCATTAAGCAAGGAAAACAAACGCAGGCCTACATTCTGCCACTCACTCTCACAGCTTGGCGTGCTCCTTAAAGCGGCCATTTCCTCTGTTCCCATGGTTTCCAGGATGTCATTTGCGCGGTCAGGTTGGAACACTAGCGCCATATTTAGCCGACTGCATTAGAACCATCTAGAGCTTCTAGATGGTGGTCCTGTCAGCAGGAGACTGGGAGGCCATACTGTGTGTGGGGCGAGGCTCAGGGTGTGTGCTCGTGTGTGCACACGTCTTTACATCTGTTTATTATATTATATCATCATGTGTCTTGTTTGGTTTATACAATTAAAAGAAAAGCCCTCACACACACAAGCTATACTCTAGGTCATACACATTTGAAGTGTATTTAGCGAGAGTTTCTCTCACTCATGTCCTCATTATCTATGTGTAACTGTGACGGTCTTGGCTTCTCTTTGCTCTCTGCAGGGATGAAGAGATCCGGAGTAAGTGTGGCATTGATGCAGTTACGTACCTGGCATTTCAGCGCCACATCATCCTTCTTATGGCTGTAGTGTGTCTGCTCTCGCTGAGTGTTATCCTGCCTGTCAACCTCTCTGGGAGCCTCCTGGGTAATCTCAGCTTGCCTAGAAACTCCCTTACTGTTTTATTGTAGAGCTCCAACACCACAGATACCCCATGACAACAGACATAACATTTTTATTGTCCACACTAGTCATATCAAGACATTGTACCAGTTAAAGTATTCTTTCTGTACTTTATTTGTCAATCATATCATAAAATGCCTATAAACTGGATACACTTGTTCTGCTTTTATCAGCATATTTAACTGACGCCAAACATACAGTATATACAGTCATGAAATGATTCAATATAGAGAGTAAAAACAGCATTCATACCACGTACACAGGCGACATTTTCTTTTCCTTCAAATAAACATATACACGATGGTGACGTAAATACAAAGATAAGACTTACATAATCCAACTTACATTTCTTTTAATAGTCTCTCACAGGATGGTACTGTGATGAATTACTTGCTAGAAATGGTTTGGAAATAACCTGGAAGCTTTAGGAGGCTTCATTTATACCCAGACATTTGTGGATGAGCCCAAGGGCTTGTTTGGACCACCTCATAGTGTTTGCACATGGTTTGAATGGCAACTGGGGGTTAGAGAAGCCAAACAAAATATGGGATGTCATGGGAAAGGCCCTGACTGTCCTCACCCCAAGAAAAGCATTGTGAAAAGCAGCCTCCCATACAAACACACACACACGCACTCACATAACCGAACTTTCCTCCACCAGAATGGACTATAATACATTTAACATTGATCCATTGAAATTAGAGAGAGTAAGATTTAAAACTCGAATATGAGGTCTCATTTTAGAGAGGAGCTAATAATGTAAAACACTTCAGAGTATTTGGACATGGCCTCACACCTTTCAATTTAGAGCCATTGCTGTCAGAGTTTTAAAAAGTAAAGAATGTTGCTTCTAAATGTTTGTGTGCATTATCATCAGCACAGAGAAATGTGGAGGAAATATTGACCTTCCCATGGCATTCGAAATGGCTTTGTATTGAAAGGGGTTTCAAAATGTAGTCATATACAATAAGTCTGGACTGTGGTGGCTCAGTGGTGAAGGTTCTGAACTACTGAATGAGAGCTCAGATCCCAGGCCGGGTCGGAAGCCAAGCCTCAACCCTCAATTGCATGGATTGTTTCCTCTCCTTTGGATTAAAGTGTCTGCCAAATAAATATAAATGTATATTTGTACATATAGACAAGCTTTTTCAGACCCAGGTCAAGAATATGCCTCTGAACTGACAAAATATTCTTCTGTCACATAAACTAGTACACTGCGTGGGAACTATGGTTTTTGGTGGGGTGTTTTTTTTGTTTGTTTGTTTTGTTTTTTGAATATAGTAGTGCACATTGAGGCATTAGATTTTAAGATTATGGTATGTATGAGCTTTTTAAAGATCGACTGCCTTTCTGATTTTTCAAGTTTAGGTCATAAAAAAGAATTTTCCCTGACACCCAATTATTTTTGTTTAGTGGACCAAAAGCTACTGAATTCGAATCACAGCCTTCCAATTTTATTAGATTGTTTAAATAGAACAATTAATGAATTTAAGGCCATGTGGCCATAAATTCTCTGCTATTTTTTTGCTTCAGCATGACCCAATTCAAGATACTATGTCATGCATCACGTGGTGGACTTTCCCCGTTCGCTTAAGGCATTGTGGGATACAAATTCAAAACAGGAGAGAAAAATGGAGGACGTGAGTGTGCGAATGAAACGTGAAAGACTGACTACAGTAATGGAAAGCAAGAAGAAAAGACGTTATGTTGCGAAGGAAAGGAAACGCAGGACCAAACTAATAAATATCGGCGGTCAGCGAGCACCTCGGTGTGATCAGCTGTTCGTTTAGCGACAAAATGATGTAACGGTCAGTGCGTGGTCAAGGTAAACCTATAGATGGCAGTAATCCAATGCTGTGGATGCCAGCTGCCGTAAAACCCAAAAGAAGAAGGAAAAGAAGAAGAATGTCTTCTTGACTGCGCAAAGTGAGCGATTTCATGCACGTTATTTGCTCAGGAATCCCCTCAAGTTAAATAACTTCCCAGCCACAGAATAGCCTTTTTTTTTTTTAGATACTACAGAAATAACCATGGGGCGGCACGGTGGTGTAGTGGTTAGCGCTGTCGCCTCACAGCAAGAAGGTCCTGGGTTCGAGCCCCGGGGCCGGTGAGGGCCTTTCTGTGTGGAGTTTGCATGTTCTCCCCGTGTCCGCGTGGGTTTCCTCCGGGTGCTCCGGTTTCCCCCACAGTCCAAAGACATGCAGGTTAGGTTAACTGGTGACTCTAAATTGACCGTAGGTGTGAATGTGAGTGTGAATGGTTGTCTGTGTCTATGTGTCAGCCCTGTGATGACCTGGCGACTTGTCCAGGGTGTACCCCGCCTTTCGCCCATAGTCAGCTGGGATAGGCTCCAGCTTGCCTGCGACCCTGTAGAAGGATAAAGCGGCTAGAGATAATGAGATGAGATGAGATGAGAAATAACCATATATCACAATGACCAAATTTCAGAGGGAACTAAATCTCACTGATTTTATGAAATCGAAAGGCCATCTCGCTTTAAATGATTATGTATTTTTTGTCTCTTTCAGAAGACAGCCCTAAGAATTTTGGTCGGACAACTGTAGCTAACATAGCTGCGCAGTAAGTTATCGTTTGTCTTTCTTTGAACGTATGAATTACTATCATATTATGTGGCAAATTAACCAAAGCATACATGTCGCTGGTTATAACCAGTCCTCCCTCTCTACCACAGGAACAGTTTTCTGTGGATACACAGCATCTTTGCATTACTGTATTTTGTAATTACTGTACTCTGTATGGTCCACCACTCCTCGCAATTGGAATACAAAGAGGATGAGAAGGTTAGTATGGACCACAGTGTGTGTGTGTGTGTGACCCTATGTAGTCTTCTGCTGTTGTATTCCATCTAGCTCAAGGTTTAAGTACAAAGCATTGTATATTCTGTATATTTCTGCTCACCATGGCTGTCAAGAGTGGTTATTTGAGTTGAGCTCAACCCAATCTGGCCATTCTCCTCTGATTTCTCACATCAGCAAGCCGCCACTCAGTGGATGTGTTGTTGCTGTTGTTGTTGTTGTGATGGTGGTTTTGCATTTTGCACCATTCTGGATAAACTCTCTTGTGCATGAAAATCCCTGAAATACTCAAACCAGTCCATCTGGTACCAACAACCATGCCACAGCCAAGGTCACAGAGATCACATTTTTTTCTCCATTCTGATGTTCAGTGTGAACATAAATTGAAGCTCTTGATTTGTATCTGTGTGATTTTATGCTGCTTTGTGCTGCTGCCACATGATTAGCTGATTGGATAATTGCATGAATGGGCAGGTGCACAGGTGTGGTAATAAAGTGGTTGGAGAGTCTATAGATATTTGTTTCTTTCCTTGTGTTGTCCTTACAGGTGGCCAGAACTTTAATGATCACCAACATTCCCAGAGAGATTTCTGACCCCGGCCTGATTACCAAGCACCTCCAGTGAGTAATGAAAAGAGCCACTCTGTTATCCCGCGATCTCCATTCTTGCATTTGCATTTACATTTGCATGCTTAATGTTACTGGTCAACACAAAAGAAATCATTTGGGTTAATTGTACTGGATTTCTTTTCTGTAACCTAACAGCGAAGCTTAT
Organism: Neoarius graeffei; assembly: GCF_027579695.1. Lineage (NCBI taxonomy): Eukaryota > Metazoa > Chordata > Actinopteri > Siluriformes > Ariidae > Neoarius > Neoarius graeffei. Next base: position 55,303,759 of record NC_083579.1, read on the forward strand.
CCAAGTTGTACAGTCATGGACATCTGCTTCTGTTTCAACGTCCAAAGATTAATGAAGCTGGACTCTGAGAGGTGATTAATTTCCTCATTCCCACTCCACCCACAGCAAACCATTTAACATTCTCTTTGTTTGTGATTCAGGGGTTACACACTCAAGAAAGTTGACTAATGTCCACTTGAACGCTGTTGACTTTTGGATTGCAGTGTTCAGTTCAAAATGATTTTGTATGGTAGTGCAAATTATTCTCCTCTTGAAGTCCTCATTTGTGTGGTTCTCTTGCAGACGAAAAGCAATGAAAGGGAGGATGTATTTCACTACCAAATCACAGAAGGAAGGGAGGATCATGATAAAGACACATCCCTGTGCTCAGATCTTATGCTGTGATTTATGTGGCTTTGAACAGGTACAATGTACTATAGTGATTTGAGCATAGATTGTATTTATGACAGTAAACAATAGAATAGTGATGGTGAATAGTAAACAGTTTGTTTCATTCCAGTGTTATTGTTATTATCATTGCACCTCCTCAAGTTGGCCACTGGGGACCGCTGTACACTAGCTTCTCTTCTCTTCTCTTCTCCAGATCGATGCCGAGCAGTATTATAGTGAATTGGAGGAAAAGCTTACAGATGAGTTCAATGCAGAAAAGAATCGCATTACCATGAAGAGACTAGGCATTGCCTTTGTCACTTTCAGAGACGAGAGGATGACTGCAGTGTAAGCACTACATGTATTTCCATCACGGTTTGGTCATAATATAGCAATATTGAAGTTGTGTGCTCTTCAGTAACACAAGAGAGTTCTTTTTAAATTCTCAAAGCCACACCTTGCAGAAAAAAAAAAGATCTCATAGGAGGTTAAAGGCACCTGTTGAATTTCTGCAGCATTGTGAAGGACTACAGGCGGGCACGTTGCCGTCGGAAACCACAGCAGTCCAGCATCACTACAGTTGTGCATTCATACCAGTGGGGTGTCCGCTATGCCCCTGCCCCCAACGACATCATCTGGTATGTATACAGAGAATAAATTAGCCATGTCCGCTCTCTTCTAGTAGTGAACGAATTTGGTGGAAGAAGCTAGCTGTTTATAATTTCAAAAGTTAAAAATCAAACAAATGTATTTCTGTACTCTCTGCAACACCCAAACATGTAGGCCAGAAAACCTGAATGAGAGTGCAAACAGAAATGCTTTCTTCTTGTGATGGGTTGAATGTTGCTGGTCCAATGTGTGTAGGTTTTTTTTTTTTTTTTTCATATTTTAACCTCTGAGTAGATATTTTCTTGAAAGATTCTTAAACAGAAAGAACTTCACCACAGAATATGTTTCAATTCATTTGTTGCATAATAGTATTTCCAAAGAGCACAATACATTTAAAATGCAGCATGATATAAAAATATGGTCATATGTTTGATGTGCTCCTAGAAGAATCACGGGCGTATAAAAGGCTACGTTAAATAAAATGAATGACGTTTATGAATGTGTGTATATTTCTCATGAAGTCCTCGCTTGAAAGCACTCTGGTAGCAGTGTTCATTTCTAAACAGATGGGAAATCTGCTATGATAGGACTCTTTCCTCATTTAATATCATGCATTTCTTCCCAACACACTTTATTCCAGTCCACTTACTTTGATTGGAGTGAGCAAATTGAATTAATTTAATCTCCCTTTCTGCACATCTGCATGTTTGTCTGGAGGCCTCTGTGGCAGATCCTATCCCTCTTATATAATGAGTCTGTAAATACTGAGTGTGTGTATATGTGTATGCATGTGTGTGTGTGTAGAGAGAAATGAAAGAAAAAGCAATAAAATGCTAAGTGTTTTTTAAAGCTGGACAGCCTTTCGATTTCATAAAATCAGTGAAATTTAATTCCCTCTGAAATTTGATTATTGTGATATATGTTTATTTCTGTAATATCTAACAAAATATCAGGCCATTCTGTGGCTGGAAAGTTATTTAATTTGAGGGGATTCCAGAGCAAATAATGTGCATGAAATCGCTCACTTCGTGCAGTCAAGCAGACAGACAGTCTGTGTGTGCATGCGCAGGTTTACCTGCTTCTTCTTCTTCTTCTTCTTTTGGCTTTTACGGCAGCTGGCATCCACAGTGTTGCATTACTGTCATCTACAGGTTTACCTTGACCGTGCACTGACAGTTACATCATTCTGTCGCTAAACGAACAGCTGATCACACCGAGGTGCTCGCTGACTGCTGATATTTATTAGTTTGGTCCTGCGTTTCCTTTCCTTCACAACATAACGTCTTTTCTTCTCACTTTTCGTTACTGTAGTCAGTCTTTCACGTTTCACTCGCACATTCACGTCCTCCATTTTCCTCTCCTGTTTCAAATTTGTATCCCACAATGCCGTGCACAAACGGGGAAAGCCCACCACATGATGCATGACGTAGTGTCTTGAATTGCATCATGGTGAAGCAGGAAAAAGTAGCGGAGAATTTAGGGCCACGTGGCCCTAAATTCATTAATTGTTCTTTTTTTTTTCTTTTTTTTTTTATTAAGTTTCTGCCATTGCACAAATAAACTAACAATAAAAATAAGATATAAAATAAAATTATGTAATAAAAAAAACTTAGTAAACTTAATAAATGGCAAGGCAAACACAACAGAGCTAGGCTCCAATAACAGTGCCGCCAATATAACTAAAATAATTTCAACTAAATACTAAATAAATGAGATAATCTAATGATAATCATAAAACATGTAAATATAAACAACTCTTAAACAATTAATATACTAGTTAATCAATATCCAAGTATTAATTAATAGCAACATTGCTTAAGTAGAAGAAGATTAAGAGAGGAAAAACATTTAGGACACAAAGATTTCCAGGTTAAAAAGTTAAATTGATTGTATGACTTGTCACTAGCGTCTTTATAAAACTTGAGCAAACGAGATTTGAATTGAGCAAGCGAAGTGGAGCTGCGAATAAAAACTGGGAGATTATTCCACAGTTTGGCTAATCGATTAAAATAGGAAGCTTGAAAAAGTTTAGTACGACATCTAGGAACATGAACATCTAAGTCAGACGAATTACGCGTAGATCTAATAGACATTTTAGGTTTAACAAAGTCAGTAATATTAATGTTGTAGTGTCCTAAACGACATCTAAAATAAAATATAAGGTCTTTAGCCTCATGCCAGTAAGTTAAGGGCAATAAGTTAGTTTGCCTTAGCCTATCTATGTAAGGTACTTTATTTTGCCAATGTAGGTTAAGAATAAACTTGGTTGAACGACGTTGTAGCTGTTCAATTCGCTGCATGCTACAAATAGTTTGGGGAGCCCAAAGTTCACTAGCATACCCCACTTGAGATCTGATAAATGTAAGATAAAGCAATCTCCTAGTTGTAAGACTGAAATTCTTATTTAGATGTCTACATAAAAAACCCAACATTTTATACCCTTTTGAGACAATTTTAATGATGTGACAGTCCCATTTTAAGTTAGATGTAATGATTACACCTAAGTCTCTTTGTGATGTTACTTGATTTAGTGGCACACCGTCCATTTCATACTGATAGGTTATAGGTGATTTCTTTCTAGTAATTGACAATGCTTCACATTTTGAACTGTTATAACGGAGACTCCATTGCTTGCTCCAGACGCTAAGAGTATCAAGATCACTTTGAAGATTTTTTGCGTCATCTTCACAATTAATCTCGTTGCACAGTTTAGAATCGTCTGCAAATAGGACCACGTTGTTATTAACAGCAGTGGGTAGATCATTCACATATACTAGGAATAGAAGAGGACCTAGTATACTGCCCTGTGGTACTCCAGAAGTAACGGGAAGACTAGAAGACGTCACTCCATTGATAATACATTTCTGGTAACGATCGCTTAAATAGTTTTCCATCCATTTAAGAAGAGTATCAGAAATGCCGTAGGTAGTGAGTTTGACAAGCAGTTTTCTATGCGATACACTATCAAATGCTTTAGCTAGGTCCAGATAAATGACATCAGTCTGAAGACCTTTATCCAGACTTAGTCCCACGTTATGATAAAACGACAACAACTGAGTAACTGTAGAACGACCCTTTAGGAAACCATGTTGTGCATCTGTAAAAAATTGGGCAATGTGTTCCATTAAATTGTTATACACACAGCGTTCAAGCACTTTAGATAACACAGAAAGCAATGAAATCGGTCGGTAGTTGGTGACGTCCTCTTTTTTGCCCTTTTTGAACACAGGAACCACCACAGAGTGCTTCCATTCCTCAGGAATCTCTCCAGTTGCTAGAGATTTGTTGAACAGGTTACAGATAGAAGGACAGAGTTCTGTAGCACATTCTTTCAGAATTGATGTTGGGAGGCCATCGGAGCCAGGGGCTTTGCGAGAATCAAGTGAAGACAGAGATGACAATACTTCCATATTAGTCAACACTATGCTATCCAACCTTGGAACTTGTGAATCTTGATCATGCTGATTTGGGTAGCTAGACTCGTCAGAGGTAAAGTTGGAGAAAAAGAACTGGTTAAAGGCCTCAGCCTGGGAGTGGCTATCTCTGTGAAGTTGTCCCTTGTAAGAAACGATGTCAGGAATGGAATTTGATCGTGTTTTATACCTAAAAAAGGACCAGAACCGCTTTGGATTTTCTGTAATTAACTCTCCAATTGATTTTGAGTATTCCACATATTTGAACTCTATCAATCTTTTCACATCTCTCCTCAGCTCCTTGAACTTAGATAATCGGCCATCACCACCATATTTCCTGTACGCACGTCTAGCTGTTTCTTTTTTCCTTAACGCAGGATTTTTAAACTAATAAAATTGGAAGTTTGTGATTCGAATTCAGTAGCTTTCAGTCCACTAAACAGAAATAATTGGGTGTCAGGGAAAATTCTTTTTAAGGCCTAAACTTGAAAAATCTGAAGGGAAGTCTACCTTTAATGTTGGTTCTATAAATGGAAAATATTAGACATAATCCATTACTTTATATTTTTATTGCACATCCATTTTTCTGCTTGAAAATTAGCTCAATATTTGCAGTGTGTTTGTCCAGGGAGAACCTGTCAGTGAGTGGCTCTCGCTGGTGGCTTCGATGTGTTTTGCTTAATATCCTGCTCTTCCTCCTGCTGTTCTTCCTTACCACTCCCGCCATTATCGTCAACACTATGGACAAGTTCAACGTCACTCGGCCTGTGGAAAGCCTCCGGGTCAGTCCCTACTCTATCTCCTTTTCTCATGTACTTTTTACTGTATGATTGTGTAAAATTAACTGATTTCTCTCACCTAGTAAAGAATTTAAACTCTGCTCTTTTCTACAGAACCCGGTTATCACCCAGTTCTTCCCTACTTTGCTCCTATGGGCTTTCTCCATTCTGCTCCCCTTCATCGTGTATTACTCCGCCTTCTTTGAGTATCACTGGACCAGGTGTGGCGTAAACACCACTGGAATTTTAAAAGCTTCTCCCCACCACAGTGAACATTCACTAGCCTTAAAAAGACTACTAACAACTGTTCAGTCTTAGCTCTAAAACACAGTAATTACAACTGACTCAGGATGACTAAAACTGTGCAGCACGGTGTAGCACCATCAAACAGAAACAAAACCACAAAGCCGAAGCCACTACTTACTGTTGGTATATGCATATTACTTCCCTGTTTTAGGATTACCCAAAGCTATTTTTGTAACATTAACACATTAGAGCTTAATGAGTAGCTGTTATTGTGCGCCAGTGGATGTCTGTTGACTGTGTTTTATACTGCAGTGACATATTCAGTGTGGTGCACAAACATATTGCATAACAGCAGAGCAACCCCCACCCAACCTCCCAACCCACCATACACACACATTCTCCTCTCCAGCTCTGTGTGTCAATCACTAGCACTCTTAGCTAACCTCTTCAGTCTTGTTGTCATAGTGATGACAATAAGGGAATAATGAATGCGCAGTAGTGGCCTCTCTGGATCTGGAAATCTATAACACTTTTCTGTCAATATTGTGCATCGACGTGAGCGCTGGAAGATAACATGAAGGTCAGAAGAGTTTTTCAAGTGCATTTGTACATCCAAAAATGACTTTATAGTTGTTTCCCTTGGTTGTATTATAAATCAGTTTGTAGTCAGGTTGGGCAATGAAATGACATTTGTTGAACATATTGAAAATGGTTTCCTGTCGAAAATAAGAACAGCACAGTTTACCTAGCTCAGGACATAATCCACCTCCAGGAAGTAGCTCAGCTGAGTAGGGGAGCTATATAGAGAGTGAAATTTACACAGTCAATACATTTTCTGCAGGGTATTTTCAAGAGCAGCTGAATTGCAACTTTAGGGCTTGTTGTGAATATTTAAAATAACAAGATCAAGCTTATGATCATATCCTATCATGTGCTGTCATTTTCCAGGTCAAGTGAGAATCAGATCACCATGCACAAGTGCTTTCTACTGCTGGTCTTTATGGTCATCATTCTGCCTTCTCTTGGTTTGTCCAGGTACATTAATTACAACCCCAATTCCAAAAAAGTTGGGACAAAGTACAAATTGTAAATAAAAATGGAATGCAATGATGTGGAAGTTTCAAAATTCCATATTTTATTCAGAATAGAACATAGATGACATATCAAATGTTTAAACTGAGAAAATGCATCATTTAAAGAGAAAAATTAGGCGATTTTAAATTTCATGACAACAACACATCTCAAAGTTGGGACAAGGCCATGTTTACCACTGTGAGACATCCCCTTTTCTCTTTACAACAGTCTGTAAACGTCTGGGGACTGACGAGACAAGTTGCTCAAGTTTAGGGATAGGAATGTTAATCCATTCTTGTCTAATGTAGGATTCTAGTTGCTCAACTGTCTTAGGTCTTTTTTGTCGTATCTTCCGTTTTATGATGCGCCAAATGTTTTCTATGGGTGAAAGATCTGGACTGCAGGCTGGCCAGTTCAGTACCCGGACCCTTCTTCTACGCAGCCATGATGCTGTAATTGATGCAGTATGTGGTTTGGCATTGTCATGTTGGAAAATGCAAGGTCTTCCCTGAAAGAGACGTCGTCTGGATGGGAGCATATGTTGCTCTAGAACCTGGATGTACCTTTCAGCATTGATGGTGTCTTTCCAGATGTGTAAGCTGCCCATGCCACACACACTAATGCAACCCCATACCATCAGAGATGCAGGCTTCTGAACTGAGCGCTGATAACTTGGGTCGTCCTTCTCCTCTTTAGTCCGAATGACACGGCGTCCCTGATTTCCATAAACAACTTCAAATTTTGATTCGTCTGACCACAGAACAGTTTTTAACTTTGTCACAGTCCATTTTAAATGAGCCTTGGCCCAGAGAAGACATCTGCGCTTCTGGATCATGTTTAGATACGGCTTCTTCTTTGAACTATAGAGTTTTAGCTGGCAACGACGGATGGCACGGTGAATTGTGTTCACAGATAATGTTCTCTGGAAATATTCCTGAACCCATTTTGTGATTTCCAGTACAGAAGCATGCCTGTATGTGATGCAGTGCCGTCTAAGGGCCTGAAGATCACGGGCACCCAGTATGGTTTTCCGGCCTTGACCCTTATGCACAGAGATTCTTCCAGGTTCTCTGAATCTTTTGATGATATTATGCACTGTAGATGATGATATGTTCAAACTCTTTGCAATTTTACACTGTCGAACTCCTTTCTGATATTGCTCCACTATTTGTCGGCACAGAATTAGGGGGATTGGTGATCCTCTTCCCATCTTTACTTCTGAGAGCCGCTGCCACTCCAAGATGCTCTTTTGATACCCAGTCATGTTAATGACCTATTGCCAATTGACCTAATGAGTTGCAATTTGGTCCTCCAGCTGTTCCTTTTTTGTACCTTTAACTTTTCCAGCCTCTTATTGCCCCTGTCCCAACTTTTTTGAGATGTGTTGCTGTCATGAAATTTCAAATGAGCCAATATTTGTCATGAAATTTCAAAATGTCTCACTTTCGACATTTGATATGTTGTCTATGTTCTATTGTGAATACAATATCAGTTTTTGAGATTTGTAAATTATTGCATTCCGTTTTTATTTACAATTTGTACTTTGTCCCAACTTTTTTGGAATCGGGGTTGTAGTAGCAATGCCATACTGTATATCCAAAAAATACTGTATATCTGCAAATATATTGGTCTAACCCATTTTTGTCTGTTCTCTAGTTTGGATTTTTTCTTCAGGTGGCTCTTTGATACTCACTTCCTGGATCAGAAAGATGTAAAGTTCCAGTGAGTTAAAGCTGCTTGTAACTGAAGTCTGATTTAACTGTTTAATTATAAGAATTTAAACTAGAGTGCATATTTTGTTTTGTAAATATTTGTTTATTTTGGATCATTTTTAGATGTGTGTTCTTGCCTGATAATGGAGCTTTTTTCGTGAATTACGTTATCACATCGAGTCTGATTGGCACGGCGATGGAGCTGCTGCGGATTCCCTCACTACTGGTTTACTCGCTGCGTCTTTGCTTTGCAAAATCCAAAGCTGAGCGCATCCATGTTAAACGAGTGAGTAAGAGGGACTACTCTATCATTTGTCATTTCCAAGATGAACTGAATGTTATTACTTAAGGATACAGGATCTTGCAAAAGTATTCACCCCCCTTGGTGTTTGTCCTGTTTTGCTGCATTACAAGCTGGAATTAAAATGGATTCTTGGGGGGTTAGCACCATTTGATTTACACAACATGCCTACCACTTAAAAGGTGCAATTTTTTTTTTATTGTGACAAAAACAGTAATTATGATGAAAAAACAGAAATCTGGAGTGTGCATAGGTATTCACCCCCTTTTATATGAAACCCCTAAATAAGAGCTGGTCCAACCAATTCACTTCATAAGTCACATAATTAGGTGATTAAGATCCACCTGTGTGCAATCAAAGTGTCACATGATCTGTCACATGATGTCTGTATAAATCAACCTGTTCTGGAAGGACCCTGACTCTGCAACTCTATTAAGCAAGCAACATGAAAACCAAGGAGCCTCCAAACAGGTCAGAGACAAAGTTGTGGAGAAGCATAGATCAGGGTTGGGTTATAAAAAAAATATCCCAAACTTTGAATATCCCAGGGAGCACCATTAAATCCATTATAGCAAAATGGAAAGAATATGGCACCACTACAAACCTGACAAGAGAAGGCCATCCTCCAAAACTCACAGACTGGGCAAGGAGGGCATTAATCAGAGATGCAACAAAGGCACTAAAGATAACACTGAAGGAGCTGCGAAGATCCACAGCAGGGATGAGAGTATCTGTCCATAGGACCACTTTAATCTGTACATTCCACAGAGCAGGGCTTTATGGAAGAGTGGCCAGAAAAAAAGCCATTGCTTTAAGAAAAAAAAAAGAAAACATGGTGGTGTAGTGGTTAGCACTGTTGCCTCACAGCAGGAAGGTTCTGGGTTCGAGCCCAGCGGCCAGCGAGGGCCTTTCTGTGTGGAGTTTGCATGTTCTCCCCGTGTCTGCGTGGGTTTCCTCTTGGTGCTCTGGTTTCCCCCACAGTCCAAAGACTTAGGTTAGGTTAATTGGTGGCTCTAAATTGACTGTGAGTGTGAATGGCTGTTTGTCTCTGTGTCAGCCCTGCGATAACCTGGCGACTTGTCCAGGGTGTACACATAGTACACCCTTGCCCATAGTCAGCTGGGATAGGCTCCAGCTTGCCTGTGACCCTGTAGGACAGGATAAGCGGCTACAGATAATGGATGGATGGATAGATGGATGTTTGCAGTGTGCCCCAAACAGATGGAAGAAGATTCTCTGGTCAGGTGAGAGTAAATTGAACTTTTTGGCCATCATGGAGAAACGCCATGTGTGGTGCAAACCCAACACTTCCCATCACCCTGAGAACACCATTCCTACAGTGAAGCATGGTGGTAGCAGCATCATGCTGTGGGGATATTTTTCATCTGCAGGGACAGGAAAGCTGGTCAGGACTGAAGGAAAGATAGATGGCACTAAATGCAGGGCAATTCTGGAGGAAAACCAGTTTGAGTCAGCCAGAGGTTTGAGACTGGGACGAAGATTCACATTCCAGCAGGACATTGACCCGAAACATATTGCTAAAGCGACACTGGAGTGGTTTAAAGGGAAACATTTAAATGTCTTGGAATGGCCTAGTAAAAGCCCAGACCTCAATCCAATTGAGAATCTGTGGCATAACTTGAAGATTGCTATACACCAACGCAACTCATCTAACTTGAAGGAGTTGGAGCAGTTTTGCCTTGAGGAATGGGCAAAAATCCCAGTAGCTAGATGTGCTAAGCTAATAGAGACATATCCTAAGAGACTTGCAGCTGTAATTGCAGCAAAAGGTGGCTCTACAAACTATTGACTTTGGGGGGTGAATACCTATGCACACTCCAGATTTCTGTTTTCCCATTGTAATTACTGCTTGTGTCACAATAAAAAAGCAATTTGCAGCTTTAAAGTTGTATGCATGTTTTGTAAATTAAATGGTGCTAATTAACCCCCAAAATCCATTTTAATTCCAGCTTGTAATGTGACAAAACAGGACAAACACCAAGGGGGATGAATACTTTTGCAAGACACTGTACATGCTAACATAAAGAATTATTTTGTTCAGGGAAGGTGCAGTTATTCAAAAGATGCTGATTCTAAGACTTATTGTGGGTTTTTTAATGACATCAACAGAAACTTAGTAGACACTAAGTGCCTGACGTATTAAGCTGTTTGCACCTGTTTTCAGGTATAATTAAGTCACATTCTGTGTGGAAAAAAACTCAGGTGTGTGTGAAACTGAAATACAGATCTAAAATTGTAATTTAAGCACTGTGCACATGGCAACACGTGAAGTGCGCTTCTTTATTTCATACTGTACATCTCATCTCATTATCTTTAGCCACTTTATCCTGCTCTGCAGGGTCACAGGCAAGTTGGAGCCTATCCCAGCTGACTACGGGCGAAAGGCGGGGTACACCCTGGACAAGTCGCCAGGTCATCACGATTATTTCATACATATGCATTTAAAAGAAGGTCACACAAAATACGGTGTCGAAACTGGATCTGTGAAAGGTTGTGTACTCTGTTTAATGCACTTAAAATTAGTGGCTGCCAGTTTTACGTGTGATTTTTTTTTTTTTCTTGTCACCCAAAATTAAATTGTGTCTGTTCTTCACAGTATTGTTGCCAACGCATGATTTTCCCACAGTACTACTTTTGAACTGTCAACACAAGTGTTTTTATTCATTCTCATAGATATTTTTGTCTACTGTATATTAATAATACAATATCATTTTAGAGCCTTGGTGGAAAAAAAAGCTATTCAGGGAAACTTTATCTATTAATACTGCTTATTATTTGGGGCACATTTGTCACTACAACACATTAATCATGACTTTTGCGTTTAGAACATTTAGAACAGTATTGAACTTTTTTTTTTATCTAATTGAAGAAGCAGTTTACTCCAAGAACATTGTAACATCATTTATTGCGTACCTTTAACTAATAAATTACTATTCTATAGGCTTACACAGCAGCTTTTCACTAAAAACAATTAGTTATCAAATGGGATATTGGTGGCGGCACGGTGGTGTAGTGGTTAGCACTGTCGCCTCACAGCAAGAAGGTCCTGGGTTTGAGCCCAGTGGCCGACAGGGGCCTTTCTGTGTGGAGTTTGCATGTTCTCCCCGTGTCTGTGTAGGTTTCCTCCGGGTGCTCTGGTTTCCCCCACAGTCCAAAGACATGCAGGTTAGGCTAATTGGTGGCTCTAAATTGACCGTAGGTGTGAATGTGAGTGTGAATGGTTGCTTGTCGCCCATAGTCAGCTGGGATAGGCTCCAGCTTGCCCATGACCCTGTACAGGATAAGCGGCTACAGATGATGGATGGATGGATGGATGGATGGATGGATGGGATATTGGTGATATTAATTCTCTCCACACTGTTTACTTGTTCTTAGCCAAGAGTCTTATTTAATAAGAATGTTGTTTATTATCATTTTATTTCCTTTGCATTTCTTTAGTCCCAAGATTTTTGACAGCTTTAAGAGTGACCAAAAGTGGCTTTTAAAAGCCATACGTGCCTCATGCAGCACACCTGTAGTAGGCATTCCCAGGCATAGTTTGCATGAACTATAATTTTAGTATATTTTTACTGAATAAATAGCTTTAGTAAAGCTTGTTTTAGATGCATTGTGAGCACATTAAGGTGCATTTTACAACCCCAATTCCATAAATTTGGGACACTGTGTAAAATGTAAATAAAAAACAGAATATGGTGATTTGCAAATCTTGGAAACACTACTTCATTGAAAATAGTGCAAAGACTGATAAATTTTTGTTTTTTGAAAAATATCTGCTCATTTTGAATTTTATGTCAGTAACACATTTTAAAAAAGTTGGGACAGGAGCAACAAAAGACTGAAAAAGTTGTGTAATGCAAAAAAAAACCCCTAATTTGGTTAATTGGCAACAGGTCAGTAACATGATTGGGTATAAAAAGAGCATCCCAGAGAGGCGGAGTCTCTCAGAAGTAAAGATGGGGAGGGGTTCACCGCTCTGTGAAAGACTGCATGAGCAACAGTGCAACAATTTAAGAATAACATTCCTCAATGTAAAATTGCAAAGAATTTGGGGATCACATCATCTATGGTACATAATATCATTACAATATTCAGAGAATCTGGAGAAATCTCTGTATGCAAGAGACAAGGCTGAAAACTGACATTGGACGCGTGTGATCTTCAGGCCCTTATGCGACACTGCATTAAAAGCAGACACGTGTCTGTAGTGGAAATCACTGTATGGGCTCAGGATCACTTCAGAAAACCATCGCCTGTGAAAACAGTTCATTACTGCATATGCAAGTTAAAACCAAATATAAACAATATCCAGAAACAATGCCACCTTCTCTGGGCCCGAGCTCTTTTGCCACGGACTGAAGCGAAGTGGAAAACTGTCCCAAAGTTTGACGAATCAAAAGTAGAAATTCTTTTTAGAAATCATGGACACCATGTCCTCCAGGCTAAAGAGAAGAGGGACCATCTGGCTTGTTATCAGTGCACAGTTCAAAAGCCAGCATCTGTGAAGGTATGAGGGGGCATTAGTGCACATGACATGGGTAGCTTGTACATCTGGGAAGGTATCATTAATGCTGAATGGTATATACACGCTTCAGAGAAATATGCTGCCATCCAGACAAAATCTTTTTCAGGGAAGGCCTTCCTTCTTTCAGCAACACAATGCCAAACTGCTTTCTGCACATAAAACTGCATGGCTCCATAGTAAAAGAGCCCGGGTGCTAAATTGGCCTGCCTGCAGTCCAGACCTGTCTCCCATTTAAAACATTTGGCACATTATGAAGCGCAAAATACAACAAAGGAGACCCTGAACTGTTGAGCAACTGAAATTGTATATCAGGCAAGAATGGGACATTTCTCTTTCAAAACTACAGCAACTGGTCTCCTCAGTTCCTGAACGTTTACAGAGTGTTGTTAACCCTCTGGGGGTCAAGAGCTTCGCCAGCGAAGCTCAGCAGGTTTAGAATGAGTAGGTCATATATTTAGATAAATATCTTCGAGTTTTTATCATACAAGTATGATAAACATATTGACAGAAACTTTATACTTTAGACTTTCCTATGTGCCCACTGCCAAATAATATTTTAGTTTAGAATTACCTGAATTAGATGAAACATAAAATTTGTCACCTTACTCAGTCACACCAGAGTTGGAGCGCTGAGCGCCCACTTACACATTCATAAAAGACTATTCACATGGTAACGGCACGATAATCATTTTCACTCTTTTGGTTTTGATTGTTTTTTCTTTCGTTGTGGGAATGCCCACCGTAAACAGGATAAAATCTGTCAGCCATAGATTAAGCTATTTGGAGGTAAAACTTGTTGCGAGATGGTACGCAGATTTTTTTTTTATGCACTTCAGATGATTCTGGACAGTGATTCAGTTTCAGGACAGTGATTCAATTGATGATTCAGTTCACAATTCAATTCATGATTCAGGACAGCGATTCAATTTAATCTTGAGAACTGCAACGTTGATGATGAGCGGTGCCCTTTTTAAATTTTTACTTTTTTTTTTTTAACTTCGACTCGATCCAGTCGAAGATCAACCCGAGTAATTTCTTCTATTATGAGCAGATCAGTTGATATGCGTGCGCCGTTGTGCATACACAGGAAAAAATGACTGAGCAATTTTTCCAGAGTTAAAAGTATTTTCCTCAAAAGTACTTAATTTTGCTCTATTTTGAGTTTAGAGAGTAAAATTTGGAGTTGGAGTGGAACCAAAATTACAGAGCAATTGTGTAACAGAGGTGGTTGTAGCTCTGAATTGAGTAAAATAGTACAAGAGTTAATTTCAAGCCACACTGAATAGAGTCAAATACCAAAATAAAGTCAAATACCAAATAAATGAAGCTGTTTGTTGTAAAAAGCAGTTTTAGAACCCTGTTGGAATGTGTGAAAAAATATTACCATTGTGACAAACCGGTTTGATCACTTGACCTGATGGGATTAAGAGTTGGCAGTGGGAGGGGTTTTCACCCTTCTCATTGAATGGAATGGAATTTTTTACTCTTCTCATTGAATACCCCTCCCACTGCCAACCCTTTATCCTAAAACAATAGGACATAAAATTTTTGATGTCCAGTTAATTGTCCAAATCAATGGAGCAGATTTAAGTTTTTGTGTTTGATACATTCCGAAGACTGAACAGAATCACCTCAAGTGACCAAAATGGTTTGTCACAATGGGTAAGGTCATGCTTTTCACACATTCCAACACAGTTCTAAAACTGCTTTTTACAACATCTTTATTTATCTGTTATTTTTTTAAGTACAATCATGACATACATACTACAGATATATTATTGTTGTAGCTGAACTTGTGCTGAATACAAAAAAAGTCATATGACTGAAAATACTGCTTAGATTTGTTGAAATTGACAACAAAATCAGAGCATGCCAAAATCATTAGAGTGCCAGAAAATACCCTCAGACCCCAGAGGGCTAAAAGTAGAGGTGATGCAACACAGTGATAAATATGCCCCGTCCCAACATTTTTGAAACGTGTTGCTGACATCAAATTCAAAATGAGCATATATTTTTTTCAAAAACAAAAACACCATAAAATGTTTTTCAACATCTGATATGTTATCTTTGCACTATTTTCAATGAAATATAGGGTTTCCAAGATTTGAAAATTGTCATATTCTGTTTTTTATTTACTTTTTACACAGTATCCCAAATCAATGGAATTGGAGTTATAGTTGCACCTCTTATACATCTTACAAGTCTGCTTAGCAGCTTTAATTCTTCTTCTTGCTGTAGTTCTAAGCCAAAAGTAGACTGACTAATAAGATCCATGAAGTTAACTATGCTGAATAATTTGTTTAACATTAAATCTCTTGTCCTACCTTGCAGAGTCAGGCCTATGAGTTCCAGTTTGGGTTAGAGTATGCCTGGACTATGTGCATATTCTCTGTCAGTATGACCTATAGCATTACCTGCCCCATCATCGTGCCCTTTGGTGAGTTTGAAGTCTAGGTTCACCAGTGTAAACTTTATCCTAATTTTTTTTATTCTTATTTAACTTATTTCAGATACCATCCACATAAATATTTTCAATTCCTTGAAGAAATAATTTTCCTGCCTATTCTAGTTGAATGTTTCATCTGCTTTCTGTTCCCCAAACGCATTTGTGTCCTGCTTTTCTTTCCTCCCACCATTTTTGCCATCCTTCTCTCTTTTCCAGTCTTTTTTCTCCAACCTTCTTCCTCTTCCAGTGGTCAATATCCTGTCTTGCTATATATATGTGTGTTTTGTTCCACTTGCTCGACTCCTGTCCACTGCGTCTCCTCCTCAGCAGAGTGTGTGCTGTGTGGGCGTCTGAGCCGTATCGCTGACAGTATCTCAGTGTAACGCGAGGTGGCTGTGAGGTGTGAACACCACTCTAGTCTTCCAGACGCTCCGAGTCGTCTAGCCGAGAGCCAGACGCCCACTCCACACCTGTTCTGTCCTCAGCATACATTATGACTGTTTATTTACTATGCCGAAGTCCACAATCATCATTTTCCCCCATGATACTGAGGTCATTTGGCATCTGCTTTCTACATCTGGGCTGTGCTGTTGGCTCAAACTGCACACCTGAGTCATATCATGTACGGTACTTGATGGGCAGTCTTTATCCATCCAGCTATGATCTTTATGTCTCTGTGTAATAGTTTTCAGCATTTGCTGTTATTTCAAAAATGGCCATTGCTCATCTCTTGCGATGCAGTGAAATATTTCTTGCCAAATTAGTAATCAGAGTGTTCTACCTGTTTTAGGGCTGTTGTATCTGATTCTGAAGCACGTGGTTGACCGCTATAACATCTACTATGCCTACATCCCCACCAAGCTGAGCCAACACATCCACTTGGCTGCTATCAGGCAGGTGCTTGTGGCACCAATTCTTTGCATGTTCTGGCTTCTCTTCTTCTCTGTGCTCCGATTCGGTAAGATGCCAGCAAACAAAACACAATTTATGAGTCTCCGTTCTTAATATTTTCATTAATTGACATATCCTCAATATTATTTTCTATAAATTTTATGTTGTACAATAATTTCCTAGGCTGTTTGTAATTTTGCAGGTAAATTAATCTGCTGAGAGAACTGTACACTGTGTAATAGCCTCATTGTATAACTGGTGTGTTTTCAGGTCCAATGCGACCTATCACGCTGTTCACATTCGTCTCTGTACTTTTGTGTATCATCGTTTCCTTCTTTGGAATCTGTCTGAAAAAACTACAGCCAGACAGATCAACAAGCTATCAGGTGAGCTATGGATTAGTGCAATGACACTGTATGTAATGTCCTTTTATTATTTTAAGGCTGAAATTCATTTTCATGTAAATTGTTTGTGATGAAATGTTATTAATTTATGATGTAAAAAAATTGTATGCCTTTTTGCTGTGAGTGGCTTTTGGGTTCCTTGCTGCATAACCTTCATTCATTACCCATTTTTCAGATGTCTGATACAACAACAGAAGGAGCATACAGCGATATGGAGAGAAGCACTGCATCCACCACGACTACTGCTAATGTATCTGCTTACTGCATTTCATTTCATTGCATTCTTAAAATATCATCTGCCCTCTACAACCCCGATTCCAAAAAAGTTGGGACAAAGTACAAATTGTAAATAAAAACGGAATGCAATGATGTGGAAGTTACAAAATTCCATATTTTATTCAGAATAGAACATCGATGACATCAAATGTTTAAACTGAGAAAATGTATCATTTAAAGAGAAAAATTAGGTGATTTTACATTTCATGACAACAACACATCTCAAAAAATTTGGGACAAGGCCATGTTTACCACTGTGAGACATCCCCTTTTCTCTTTACAACAGTCTGTAAACATCTGGGGACTGACGAGACAAGTTGCTCAAGTTTAGGGATAGGAATGTTAACCCATTCTTGTCTAATGTAGGATTCTAGTTGCTCAACTGTCTTAGGTCTTTTTTGTCGTATCTTCCGTTTTATGATGCGCCAAATGTTTTCTATGGGTGAAAGATCTGGACTGCAGGCTGGCCAGTTCAGTACCCGGACCCTTCTTCTACGTAGCCATGATGCTGTAATTGATGCAGTATGTGGTTTGGCATTGTCATGTTGGAAAATGCAAGGTCTTCCCTGAAAGAGACGTCATCTGGATGGGAACATATGTTGCTCTAGAACCTGGATATACCTTTCAGCATTGATGGTGTCTTTCCAGATGTATAAGCTGCCCATGCCACACGTACTAATGCAACCCCATACCATCAGAGATGCAGGCTTCTGAACTGAGCACTGATAACAACTTGGGTCGTCCTTCTCCTCTTTAGTCCGAATGACACGGCGTCCCTGATTTCCATAAAGAACTTCAAATTTTGATTCGTCTGACCACAGAACAGTTTTCCACTTTGCCACAGTCCATTTTAAATGAGCCTTGGCCCAGAGAAGACATCTGCGCTTCTGGATCATGTTTAGATACGGCTTCTTCTTTGAACTATAGAGTTTTAGCTGGCAACGGCGGATGGCACGGTGAATTGTGTTCACAGATAATGTTCTCTGGGGCCACACCAATTCAATTAGTTGGTTCTTGGAATCGCCGCTTGAAGAAAATGCAAAATGAAAAAAAAAATCGAAATCAAACTCCCGCCAACAGAAAAGGTTACGTGACGTGAAGTCACGTGACGCTGAAAACCAATCAAATCGCCCCTTTCACTTTCGATAAAGACTTGTGGAAGAAACATGCCTGTGGAGGGGAGTCCTGCAAAGCCTGTGTTTGTGATTGTTAGGATATTCAGTGAACAGAAGCGTAAAATCTTTGACAGGCGTGTTGAAATTCAGTTTACTGGTTTGCCTGTATTGTTTGGTCTATTTCCACCGCTAATTTTACCATCAGAGCATTTTTTTAATTTTATTTCGCCCACTCGCTTCATATTTTTCCTGAAAAAAATCAGAGAACCAGCTAATTAAATTGGTGTGGCCTGGAAATATTCCTGAGCCCATTTTGTGATTTCCAATACAGAAGCATGCCTGTGTAACAGTGCCGAGAAGGGGCACACTACTTTAAGCAATTGTATGAACGACAGAGACGTGAGTTCCGTGTCAAAACATATGCAATCTTTTATTTTTCTTCAATCAACACAATAATCTTAAAATACCGGCAATAAAATCTCTCTCACACACACACACACACACACACAAGACACACACACACAAGACAATGGCTTATGGGTGGTGCTGCTCCCTGATGGAGGTGTTCGACAGCAAACCCAATTGTGCTGAGGTAGAACAAAATTAACAAAAACACCACAAACCAAAATAAAACAGCAAACAAAATAATTCACAGCAAACCAAAAGAAAACACACAAAAAGCAATTTAAAAATTACAGCACACCCGGTTTGGGCAGCGAAATAAGCAACTAATTGCAGGGCGGCAGTCACCATGAGCAAACAGGAGGAACAAGAGGGGGAGAGGACAAAACAGTAACTCTGACCTCTCACAGTTAGATATCACATGGGCCCTAGTGGGAATAAAAATACATTTACTTGACTGCAGCAACTGGCTATCACAACTAGAAGAAATAAAAAGCAAGAGCCTACCGAATAGCTGGCACACACCACCAAAAAGGAAGCACACGCCGCCGAGGGAGAGACTTCGTTTACCGAACCGTCTCGTGATGCATGCTGCAAGCCAAGAATAATGTCAACACACTGCCCCACAAAATGTTCAGTACACACGCAAGTAAGTTTTTAAACTCACCTGAGCAAAGATCAGCGAGCGCATCGGAGGGAAAAAGATGGAGCACTACTGCTAGGCAGTTAGCAAACAAGCAGCCAGAGTGAGCAGCCAGTGGCAAAATGAATTCCCTCCGAGGCACAAGCAATGAGGATTGTAGAAGCCAGAGCCGCTAGCCTTGTATGTTCCTCTCAGCAAAAAAAAAGAGCATTTGTACAGCCATCCGGCTTTATACAGGTGTGGCTAGCGGTCGCCCAATCGCGAGCCCAGGTGAGGCACCGTCACCAAATTACTGTTTCATTCCAACCACGCACAAAAAAGGCGCAGATACAGCGACGATCACCAAATTAACAGCACTACTGCTACAATCTGCCCCCCCCCCCGACGACCCAAAAAGAGAACGCCAAACCACCAACTAAAGGTCTTCATTGTTACCTTCCCTTACTGAACTGTTGACAGTTCGCGGCAGCCGGTGGGGATTGGAATGTTTTCCTGCTGTAGTGCGGGTTGTTCGCTGCTGACCCCCACTGACTACTACCGACGAAGCGGTGGGACTGAAAAGCTGTAAAACTACAGGGCCATCTGCCACACCGGTGCCAGACATGGCAAGGGTACGATCATTAAGGACCGCTGTGTTGGAATCTAAAACCGTCCCACCAATCAACGTAGGGGGTTCAGGGGCCGCAACAAACAAATCCTCTTCATCAGAGTTCTCCTCATCCTCGGGAGAATTACCCAAGCTCGGCGGGGCCTCTGACGGAACATGGTCTGAGGGGGGCCTCTCCACACATGTCTTCAGCATGGTGCGATGTACATGTTTAACCTGTTGTGGCTCACGCTCGGGTGCAATGGTGTAAACCGAACCTCCTTATGGAGGTGCCTTGATGATCCACTACACCACTGGACTCCACAAGTCATGGATCTTGTGGCGGCCTCTGACGGTTTGGTCTTGTAAATAGACCCGCTGACCCTCCTCCAGTAGTACATCATTGACATTGGCATCATGATTGGCCTTTCAACGGTCGGCTGCCAGTTGTAAACGTTCCCTGACCTGTTCCCCAACTACCCTAAGCCGAGTTTGGTGCTCACAGACCCAATCGTGTACATCTCCAGCAACCAGTTCCGAGACCCGGCCCAACAGAAAATCAATTGGGAGACATGGCTCCTGGCCGAGCATGAGGAAGTATGGTGACTCCCCAGTTGTCTGATGAGGTGTACTGTTAACAGAACAGCAGCTGGGGTAAGCATGAGACCCAATCTCTCTTCCTGGAAATGGGCAGAGTGCGCAGAAGATTATGAAGCGTCCGATTGAATCGTTCACACTGGCCGTTACTGGCAGGATGATAAGGTGTTGTGCGGGACTTCTGTACCCCATAAAAGCTGCATAGCTGCTGGAGAAGCAAAGATTCAAAGCACCGTCCCTGGTCTGAATGAATGCGGCCAGGCACCCCAAACCTACAGAACCATTCTTCCACGAGTATCTTCGCCACGGTGACCGCACGCTGATCCCTAGTGGGCACCGCCAAAGTATACTTGCTAAACACATCGGTTAGCACCAAGACATTTTCATGGCCTGATGCAGATGGTTCAAGCAACGTAAAGTCCAGCGCCAGAATCTCATTCGGGCGGGCAGCCAATAAGTGTCCCATAAAGCTGGACGCAACTGGCTTAGCATCCTTGGCTAACTGGCATCGTTCACACTCCTGGCACCAACGCACAACATCTGTGGTCATGCCAGGCCAGTAGCAACACAACCGAAGCAGCTCTGTGGTGCATTCGACGCCTTGATGCCCATGTTCTTGATGTACCTGAGTAAGCACTTCTTGCTGCAGACAAGTGGGCAAGACCAATTGCAGCACCTCCCCCCCCCGGCAGAATATCCGCCTATACAACACCCCTTCCCGTTCAACCAGCCGATCCCACTGACCAATCAGGATCAACACCTGTTTGGACAGCTGCTTACGTTCCTCTGGTCCAGGCCGCCTCTTCTGTCTCCAGAAGGACAAGGCCTTCCCCAGAATCGGATCGGCCAGCTGCAAACTACACAAATCAACGGGGGTGTGACTGGGGAGGACTGAGATGAGAGCCTGACTCACCCACTGTGTGGGCCCGGATACGAAAGCCTGTTGAAGAGACACGACCACAGCAGTGCCAGGAAGCAGGCTTTGCAATCCAATCTCAACTGGGTTTTGTCGCGAGAGGGCATCTGCATTGGCATTACTTCGCCCTGACCGATATTGCAATGAAAGGTCAAAGGATGCCAACTGCGCCACCTAGCGCTGTTCAGTTGCGCCCAGTTTGGCAGATACCAGGTGGCTAAGAGGATTGTTGTCCGTATACACCACGCACTTGTTTCCCCACAAATACTCCCGGAATTTTTCTGTCATGGCCCACTTGAGCGCCAAAAATTCCAACTTCATGGAACTGTAGTTAATCATATTGCGCTCAGTGGGCCGTAGACTACGGCTGGCATAGGCGATTGGTCTCACCTTCCCCTCCTGCTCCTGTGAAAGGACGGCCCCCAGTCCTCCATGACTGGCGTCCACTTCCAGTACAAAAGGCAGGGAGAAGTCAGGGTACGCCAACACCGGGGCCGTGGTGAGTTTCCCTTTTAAGCCATCAAAACTTGCCTGGCAAGCTTCTGTCCAAAAACTAGCCAATGTTTTAGTGGCAGGTCTGCCCTTGTTAACGGTTTGCTCGGCCACCAGCTTATGCAGAGGGGCTGCCAATTTGGCAAACCCCTCCACAAACTGCTGGTAATAGCTGGCAAACCCAAGGAACGACTGCAACTCAGACACAGTACTGGGCACCAGCCACTCTGCTACCGCTGCAATCTTGCCAGGGTCTGTGGCCACCCCCTGATCTGATACGACATGGCCTAGATAGCTAATCTCCCTCGGAAAGAAGGCGCACTTGCTTAGTTTTGCTTTGAGGCCTTCCCGCTGAAGCCGACTGAGCACTAGCTCCAACCGTTCCAAATGTTGTGCAACCGTGGATGAATACACAATAATATCATCCAGATATAAAAGCAGCGACTGGCACTGCTGGTCACCAAAGAGACGCTGCATGAGACATTGGAATGTAGATGGAGCATTGCAGAGCCCAAATGGCATTCGATTCCACGCAAATAAGCTAAATGGGGTGCAAAAGGCCATCTTGGGCTTATCCCGTTCAGTGACCGGAACCTGGTTATATCCACTTGCCAAATCCAAAGTGGAGAACCAACGGGCCCCGGTCAAAGCATCCAGCGACTCTTCGATGCGTGGAAGTGGGAACGCATCCCTCCGGGATTTGGCATTCAATTGGCGGTAATCAACACACAAACGCAATTTACTGTCCTTTTTCTTCACCAAAACAATTGGTGAAGCGTAGGGACTACTGCTGTCCCGGATTACCTGGGAGTCAAGTAGTTGGTTTATGTGTGCCTTCACCATGTCATAATCAGACAGGGGTATCCGGCGATACCTCTGGCGAACTGGCACATCATCCAGGAGCGGAATATCATGAGAGCAGATTAGTGCAACCCACATCATCATGGGCAGAAAACACAGTGTCAAACTGCCTTAACAAAGCACAGACTTGTCCCTGTTCAGAGCTAGACAGAGAACTGGATAAGTCCAGTTGAGTTATTTGCTCCTGAATGGTGGGTGTCACCGAGTCAGCGGTGTGAGAGGCAATGGTAGCTATAACTGAAGAAACCGCTGACACACCTGCAGGCAGACTAACCACATAAACACATTGTAGCGTGCCTAAGGCTATACGGGGATACAAAAGAATGTCAGTGGTACCAACATTAACGACTGGAATACAAGCCGTACCATTGTTGACCCGTACCAAGGCTGGGGATGCCAGCAACCCTGAAGGCAGGCCGGTTTCCAAGGGCTCAAGCAATACAATGCCACTAGCATATTGGACCGAACAAGTGGCTGGAACCAGTTTCATAAACCCACCCGGTACACAGCAAGCTCTTCGGCCTCTGACCTTCACCCGACCTATTGCACTAGCGGAGGGCTGGATGTCGGTCTGGTGGCAATGCTGGAAAGCTTGGAAAAGAGGTGCCGGAGCCTTGGATATCAATGGATCCTTCAGGAGAGCTAGCCCATGCTGGCCGAACAGCTCTTGGTAACACCTACTCAGGACATTCATTCCTAGTACCCCAGGCACCTGATTAAGGGCATCTGGGGGGTCCTTGACTACCAAGATCCCACAGTTTGGCATTACCTTACCGCAAAGCTGGACATCCAACTCCATGTAACCAATATAGGGGATGGCCAACCCATTGGCGGCACGAAGCTGGAGCCAGTTGCATGATTTCAAACTACTCGGCCCCATGGGTGCAAAATGCCTTTGAAAGAAGGTTTCAGTCACAGTGGATACCATAGATCCAGTGTCAATAAGGCAGGGCACCTGTACCCCTCCTATAGATACATCCAGATGAGGACAAGATGACAACAAACTTGCTGTACTAGACCGATCAGTCAACTCCTGTGAGCCAATAAGGTTCCCAACCAAGCTGTGACTCAGCAGCTTGGTGGGTAGGAGTTTCCCGCCAGGGTAGACAATTGAGGTGGATTGCCACTAGAGGGCCGGTCCGTGGAAGGCATGGCAGCCTGGGCCTGCGATCGCACCCGCTCACCATCACATTCACGGGCATAATGTCCAGGGCGCTGACGCCTATGGCAGATCAATAGCTGCCGTGGAGGAGGACGGGAAAACTGACGAGGCGCCTGCATTGAAGCAATACTTTGTGTCAGCTGATTCAATTGGTCCTGTTGCCGTTTAAGAATCTCCTTCAGTTCACTGAGCTCAGCGCTGTGTGACTGACCGCTACTCGACAACTGGGATCCCCCCTGGACGCCATACTGTATGCCCTGGGTGGCCAGCAAGGAGTAACTACGGGCCCTAAAAGCACCCGGCATGCCCTCCCGTTCCCACCTAAGTGCCTCTGCACATACCTCGAGCAAAGTAGCTTGTGGCTCCCTTCGTACCAACTGTTTCAATTCTCGGCAAAGGGCACCATCTAAAACATGCTCGGTAAATTGATCCCGCAGAAGAACTTCGGAATTGGGCACTGAGTCAGGAGCAGACTGCTTCACTTTGTCCATTAGGCTCAACAAGGCCAAAGAAAACTCTTGCAGGGTCTCTCCATCCTGCTGTTTTCTGGAGAAGAAACCCTCTTGGAGAGCGACATAAGATTTAGAACACCCATAAAGCTCCTTCAAGATGGAAATGATTTTATCGGGGTCCTTGCGTTCCTCACTAGGCCGAAATTTAATCTCCTCTCGCTTCCCCCACCAGATGATCATAAAGAAAGAAAGCTTGCTCGGAGCGCACCAAGTGTCGTGCACGCATACATGCCTGAGCCTCTTCGACCCACTTTTCGATGTTCATACCAGACCTACCACTGAACTGTGGACATTTTCGGTCGCGTGGCACAAAAACAAGCCTTTCTGTTTGTGGGGCAACATTATTAGCCGATTGTGGCACTGCATCATCATCACTTATGATTGACGGCGCATTTGAAGACACTGAAGATGCCTCAGCCGAAGTAGCACTCAGTGGCCTAGCGGTAACCTGTTCCTGTCGCAATTTGTCATTCTCAGCCCTTAACTGCGCCACCAATTCCCTAAGTTCCTGCAAATTGTCCGTATTATCCATAATAGAAGTAGGGTTACTTACTCAGAAGGAGACCAAGGGACCGTGGGAAATCCAAGACCGCAAACCAGCTAGATGGTAATGGATCGCAAGACAGACGTTGCCGCTTTGTCCTCCAACAAAAAAAAAAAAAAAATCAGGAAGGGAAAAACAAGACAACACATAACACTTATACAACACAATCATCCAACCACTATTAAAACCAGAACAAACACACACACAAAAAAAAACACGATACAGAACCACACGTCTCCGATTAGTTCATCCTGCTGGCTACGCCAGATTGCAACAGTGCCGAGAAGGGGCACACTACTTTAAGCAATTGTATGAACGACAGAGACGTGAGTTCCGTGTCAAAACATATACAATCTTTTATTTTTCTTCAATCAACACAATAATCTTAAAATACCGGCAATAAAATCTCTCACACACACATACACACATACCAGACAATGGCTTATGGGTGGTGCTGCCCCCTGATGGAGGTGTTCGACAGCAAACCCAATTGTGCTGAGGTAGAACAAAATTAACAAAAACACCACAAACCAAAATAAAACACAGCAAACCAAAAGAAAACACACAAAAAGCAATTTAAAAATTACAGCACACCCGGTTTGGGCAGCGAAATAAGCAACTAATTGCAGGGCGGCAGTCACCATGAGCAAACAGGAGGAACAAGAGGGGGAGAGGACAAAACGGCAACTCTGATCTCTCACAGTTAGATATCACACGGGCCCTACTGGGAATAAAAATACATTTACTTGACTGCAGCAACTGGCTATCACAACTAGAAGAAATAAAAAGCAAGAGCCTACCGAATAGCTGGCACACACCACCAAAAAGGAAGCACACGCCGCCGAGGGAGAGACTTCGTTTACCGAACCGTCTCGTGATGCATGCTGCAAGCCAAGAATAATGTCAACACGCTGCCCCACGAAATGTTCAGTATACACGCAAGTAAGTTTGTAAACTCACCTGAGCAAAGATCAGCGAGCGCATCGGAGGGAAAAAGATGGAGCACTACTGCTAGGCAGTTAGCGAACAAGCAGCCAGAGTGAGCAGTCAGTGGCAAAATGAATTCCCTCCGAGGCACAAGCAACGAGGATTGTAGAAGCCAGAGCCGCTAGCCTTGTATGTTCCTCTCAGCAAAAAAAAAGAGCATTTGTACAGCCATCCGGCTTTATACAGGTGTGGCTAGTGGTCGCCCAATCGCGAGCCCAGGTGAGGCACCGCTGAGGGACCGTCACCAAATTACCGTTTCATTCCAACCACGCACAAAAGAGGCGCAGATACAGCGACGATCACCAAATTAACAGCACTACTGCTACACCTGTATGTGATGCAGTGCCATCTAAGGGCCCGAAGATCACGGGCACCCAGTATGGTTTTCCGGCCTTGACCTTTACGCACAGAGATTCTTCCAGATTCTCTGAATCTTTTGATGATGTTATGCACTGTAGATGATGATATGTTCAAACTCTTTGCAATTTTACACTGTCGAACTCCTTTCTGATATTGCTCCACTGTTTGTCGGCACAGAATTAGGGGGATTGGTGATCCTCTTCCCATCTTTACTTCTGAGAGCCCCTGCCACTCCGCTCTTTTTATACCCAGTCATGTTAATGACCTATTGCCAATTGACCTAATGAGTTGCAATTTGGTCCTCCAGCTGTTCCTTTTTTGTACCTTTAACTTTTCCAGCTTCTTATTGCCCCTGTCCCAACTTTTTTGAGATGTGTTGCTGTCATGAAATTTCAAATGAGCCAATATTTGGCATGAAATTTCAAAATGTCTCACTTTTGACATTTGATATGTTGTCTATGTTCTGTTGTGAATACAATATCAGTTTTTGAGATTTGTAAATTATTGCATTCCGTTTTTATTTACAATTTGTACTTTGTCCCAACTTTTTTGGAATCGGGGTTGTATTATACTAGCTAAAGAAAATGTAATGACCATTTAAAGGTAGACTGCCTTTCAAATTTTTCAAGAGTAGGTCATAAAAAGAATTTTCCCTGACACCCAGTTATTTTTGTTTAATGGATCGAAAGCTACTGAATTCGAATCAGACTTCCAATTTTATTAGATTGTTTAAGTAGAACAATTATTGAATTTAGGGCCATGTGGCTCTAAATTCTCCACTATTTTTTCCTGCTTCACCATGACCCAATTCAAGATACTACGTCATGCATCACGTGCTGGACTTTCCCTGTTCACGCAAGGCATTGTAGGATACAAATTTGAAACAGGAGAGAAAAATGGAGGATGTCTCATCTCATCTCATTATCTCTAGCCGCTTTATCCTTCTACAGGGTCGCAGGCAAGCTGGAGCCTATCCCAGCTGACTATGGGCGAAAGGCGGGGTACACCCTGGACAAGTCGCCAGGTCATCACAGGGCTGACACATAGACACAGACAACCATTCACACTCACATTCACACCTACGGTCAATTTAGAGTCACCAGTTAACCTAACCTGCATGTCTTTGGACTGTGGGGGAAACCGGAGCACCCGGAGGAAACCCACGCGGACACCGGGAGAACATGCAAACTCCGCACAGAAAGGCCCTCGCCGGCCCCGGGGCTCAAACCCAGGACCTTCTTGCTGTGAGGCGACAGCGCTAACCACTACACCACCGTGCCGCCCAAAATGGAGGATGTGAGTGTGCAAATGAAACGTGAAAGACCGACTACAGTAACGGAAAGCGAGAAGAAAAGATGTTATGTTGTGAAAGAAAGGAAACGCAGGACCAAACTAATAAAAATCGGCAGTCAGTGAGCACCTCGGTGTGATCAGCTGTTCTTTAGCAACAAAATGATGTAACTGTCAGTGCACAGTCAAAGGTAAACCTGTAGATGGCAGTAATGCAACACTGTGGATGCCAGCTGTCGTAAAGCCCAAAAGAGGAAGAAGGTAAACCTGCGCATGCGCACACGGACTTCCTCTGTCTGCCTGACTGCGCGAAGCGAGCGATTTCATGCACATTATTTGCTCGGGAATCCACTCAAATTAAATAACTTCCCAGCCACAGAATGGCCTGATATTTTGTTGTTGTTTTTTGAGATATTATAGAAATAAACATATATCACAATGACCAAATTTCAGAGGGAACTAAATTTTATGAAATCAAAAGGCCATCTTGCTTTAATATAGCAGTCATTAAACTTTGTGTCCACCTACTCACCACTTTCGTACTCAAACAAAATCAGTCCAACACAAAATACATTACTGTATACACTGTAAAATATAATAAGTTGACTTTACTTAAAAAAAATATGCAAAGTCGTTGCCTCAAAAAAAGTCATTTATGTTGATTTAGATAAATTAGATTGGGTTAACTTATTTTTTGTGAGTTTGCAGTACTCAAATTAACTTAGATTAGTTTGATTACATTAACTTATTTATTTTGAGTTTGCAGTACTCACATAAACTTATATTAATTTGATTACATTAACTTATTTATTGTGAGTTTGCAGTACTCATCTTATATAATTTTGATTACATTAACTTGTACTGTAAACTTATAAATAAGTTAATGTAATCAAAATTATATAAGATGAGTACTGCAAACTCACAATAAATAAGTTAATGTAATCAAATTAATATAAGTTTATGTGAGTACTGCAAACTCAAAATAAATAAGTTAATGTAATCAAACTAATCTAAGTTAATTTGAGTACTGCAAACTCACAAAAAATAAGTTAACCCAATCTAATTTATCTAAATCAACATAAATGACTTTTTTTGAGGCAACGACTTTGCATATTTTTTTTAAGTAAAGTCAACTTATTATATTTTACAGTGTAAGGTATAAATGGTCATTATCCTGAGAACAGTAATATCATCCCTTTTTCTCTTGTCCTCTCTGCTCAGCTCTTCATAGCATCGGTCTTACTGGAACCAGAGCTGGGTCTGACGCCCATGCCCTCTCCTGCCCACCAGAGTTATGGCACCATGGGCAACTGCCAGGCCTCAGTGCACGAGGAAGAGGGGGCAGCTGGGAAGGATGTAGAGGAGACAGTGGAGACGGAGCTTGAGGACACACCAGGACCTGTCTGTTCAAACTCTCTGATGGACAGCCCAGTGGATTACCAGTGATACCCATGCACCTCTACCAGCAAAATAAAAGCTCCCTGCCTCACCTTAACTCGAGGCTGTTACTAAGGCACAATGCTGCATTATTTTCCTCCAAAAACCATTTCAGAAATGGATCTGGTACAATGTGTGGCCTCTCAGTATGTCTGTCTGTCTGTCTGTCTATCTTTCTCTCCCAATCTTTCTTGCTTTGTAGCCTTCTGTCTTGTTCTGTTCTCTTCTGTTTTTCTTGAGGCTGATGGAGTCTGGCACCCTTACTGGCAGAAGTAAGGGAAACCGGACCCTGTGCTTTGGAGGAACTTTTCCTTGGCTCCGCTGAATTCTAAGGTCATGTCCTCACTTGACAGTGTTTTTCTGTGCTTATTCTTTGTGGCTCCCAACTATTTGACCCAGTGCACTTCTGTTTCGGCAGGATGTCAGTGAAATTGGACACAAGAAGGAATATATTTGTACTTGTTGCTAGTTGCTTCTTACTCATTTTGATTTTAAAAATATAATATAAGGCTGATTTTACTTACTATTAGGGGTTTATCTTAAGGTGTATAGTACAGTATCACTTTTCACTGAAGGAATGTTGTGCTTTATTATTATTATTTGGGATATTTAGCTGTGTAATTTGGAGGGGTTTTCTTTTAAGCATTTAATCTTTTGTCTTTATCTTTTATTGCATCAAGAACACGGAGACCATCTCCATCAATCCTCAGCTTGTTTGCTACAGCTATTTTTTTTTCTTTACTGCATACTCATGTTTGTTGTCCAAACTGGAATAAAAGCCACAATTATCCCTGCAGTGCAAATTAATGTATTTAGCTAGAACAAGAGAGACACAGAGTCTTGGAACAGACTGGGGTATAAATAACAGGAAAAGCAAATCAAAGTAAAAATCCTGAACTGTTAATTTACAAAATGAGTGAATTATCTCAGCATTTGATTGATTAATTAGACATGACCTTTAAAGTAAGCTATTAAAAAAATGAAGGAAAAAAAACAATGAGACAGATATTGATATTCATATTGCAGTTACATGTCCTTGCCCATGATCTCTAACACTGAATGTTTTCATAAAAACTACCTTCGTGACACATGATCTGCTCAGTCTCGATCTGATGAAGTGTTGCCCCAGCTGCCATAATACTCTCATGATCTTTGTAATTTTTTTTTTTTTACTATACTCTTTGCTGCTAGTGGCTATATGACTAGTTGGGAAAGGGATGGGACAGTTTTCTTGCCAAACTGAATGCAAACTAATGTTTGTTTTGTGCTCTCTTGCTGTGCCTTGAAGAGAGATTTGGGAAAAAAAAAATTTAATGTCTGACAATCCAGCATGGCCTGTGATATGCTGCATGGACTGGTGACAAGAGAGCAGGCGATTACAAAGTGCCAAAAAGTCGAATATGTAATTCATTTATACAGTTGCATATGCAGTGCTCGATCACCTTAGCACTTAAAAAGGAAATCATAAATTCTCTCATAAAGCACAACATCCAGCTTCACTTCCACATTCATCGAGTTCTCTTCCTTTCTGTAGTCCTATTTAGATAAACAGTGCAACACTCTGAGGGATGCAGACTGAATATTAATCTGAGTTATTTGATACATTTGCGCTGAATGTATTTACTAGCATCCAGTGTGTAGAGTTTGTTTTGGTTACCCAGTGGAGGTTTGTGGGTTGTGAGGTTTGTATGTATGACAGGGAGCACGTTGCAGGGTGAGCTGCTGTACTGTATTCCACTGTACCG